>NC_134488.1:46331489-46377303 GCF_040206685.1 Ascaphus truei | reverse complement strand
GGGATGTACTTGTATTCCTGTAGCTTAGCAGAGATGCCGTATTATTATACGATGCACAGTACAAACAGCATATATATGCACAAAGGCACACAGATGCACACACACTGGAACACACCGAAATAACTAAGGGGGGGGGGCACTTTCACTGGGGTTTTGGGTTTTATTTTGCAGGAAAATGTGTCTGTATTTTTGTGAAATTCACGCATTTTGGCATAAGCGAAAGCAAAAGTTTGCTAAAGTTTATTAAAGAAAAAGATCAATGCGAATAAGTTCTGAGAGTGTGACACACACACACATACACATTAAACATGTGTACATGTTCCCATGTACATACACACGTGCATACAGATTTGTGATTTTCTATATATTTATTTACAATAATATGTCTGTAAACATATCTAATCTGCACATAATTATATCTATATATTTACAGATATGTACACACAAGAACACACGCATACACAGTTACAGCTTTGTATACACACAGTAATGTAAATAATATATTGTGTGTGTATGTATATATATATATATCTATATAGAAATATATATATATCTCAAATAGAAATATTACTGTATGCTCATTTGCATGTCTTAGACAGGTCTGCAAACCCGCCTTTCACCATTGTCACCCAGCACACAGCACTTCCACTGCAGCAAGGGATTCTGGGAAATGACATGCAAATGAGCACACAGTGCCCCCTTTTGGTTCAAAACCATAAACATGGTTCCCTATAGGCTTAAGCTTGCTGCATGGTCACAGCTTTGAGCACAGCCAGGGTTTAGATGCATATCCAGCAAACCCACCCACAGATAGACTGTTTCGACCTTAATGGGTCTCATCAGTGTGGGGTTGGTTCTAATGGCTATGCAAAAATGAAGCTTAGGATATGTTTTACATACATACATATATCTGGAAATCTATCCATCTTTAGCGATAGACATAGGGACACTGACATTGCTATGCGCACACACACGCTCTCTCAGCTGCACCCTGACAGATGCCCCATTTGTCTTTATTGACTGAGCTGAAGGTCGAGCAGACAGTGGTAAAGGTCAGCGCTGCCTCTGCTCAATCCCTGTCAGGGCAGCCTATGTCCTGAGGTTAACCCCTCCACTGCCAAACAGGCCCGCATGGTATGGCCAGCGCCTCTGGCTGAGGAGGGGTTAAAGACTTCTTGTTTGGGGTTTGCAGCACTCATTATAGTGCCGGCGACGTCACGCTCCGGTCGCTGGAAAAATCAAATTGAGATGACTTCCAGCGATCGCAACCAAGGCGTCGCGTCGCACTTACTATAAGTGCACGCGACGGCGGCAATGCATTTGTTTTGACACGACATCGCGCCGCTGTCACCGGCACTATATGCGCAGCCTTAACCTTGGATAGTGCCGATTGTGGCACTGTCCCACAGAAACTCCCCTTGGCTCCTCCCAATCGGCGCTATAGCAGCTGAATGATCGGGCCCGGTTTATGCCTTATTTTGAAAGACATTTTAACGTTACGGTGTATTTTTCAGCGAATGAGATTGTTCGGTGTTAATTACTGACTTTACTGATTTATTTGGTCAATGTTTACATTTTGGGGATAATTAGTACTCCGATATTAACCGTATTTGCCAAAGACAAAGTGCCCAAACCTGCTTCACCCATGGTCATATCACCATACAGTGGCTACGCTGCAGACGAGGATTCTGGGTAGGGATATGCAAATGAGCAGCCACATTTACCAATGTGAGCGAATGTTTTGCGCAGTGTCCCCGCCAGGCGTGTTTCCGAATTCTGCAGAGCCGCCACGCAATGGGGTGTCTCTGTATCCCAGATTGTGCTGCGCTATGGAATATGCCGGCACCATATTAATAAAAGGAGATGGTTACAGACCCACCAGAGAGTGGGTATCGTTTTCAGAGCTGCCCGCTCCTCTGATTTCAGACGTTTGTGGTGCTCTGGCAGATAAGAACCTGAGGTCCCAAACTGATGAAGAGGTCTTTGTTCTTTGCAGAACCTGAAACCCATCCTCTGAGGAGGACTAACGGACGGTTAGTTATTTGTAACTGTGCCAGATATGAGGAACCCTCTGGAAGCTGCTGACCCGGCAAGATGAATCAGATCCCCCAACTCGCCAGAAATGAATGCACCCCAAGACTTTCCATAACATTACATCAGATAAGACTTCTGAAGAGATATAGGGAACGGTTATAGGAGCAGTTAGGGGAGGAGTTATAGGAGCAGTTAGGGGAGGAGTTATAGTGAGAGGTTATGGGAGCAGTTAGGGGAGGAGTTATAGGGAGGAGTTATAGGAGCAGTTATAGGAGCAGGTATACAAGGAGTGATCAGATTGGTTAACGGAGGAATTAGGGTAGCAGTATTAAGGAGTGGTTAAAAAAACAGTTAGAGGCGTTTTTACAAAACACTTGCTAACACCACGTACACCTCTCCCCTCTCTGACACAGGAGGATACGGCACGTAGCTGGCTCCATTTCCATAACGTGAAAGGGCTGTTAAGTGAATACATTGTCCTTGAATTAATTAGAAGGGACAGGGCGGAGCTGGGTTTGATGCTCTTGTCCGTTGAGAATAAGACGCAGCCGTGTGGGTTGAGGCTGCGGTTTAATTAGCAGCTCAGCGGCGGCGGTTCCCGTGCACAGCTCCACCAGATCTGCCAGCGTCCCAGCCGGACAGTGACAGCAGATCTGCTCTGCAGAGATGGGCGGGCTACTCCCAATAAGAAATATTTCATCCGAACGTTTTTATGTCAGGTAATACGTTTGTGTGTTTAAATATCAATAAAACAGCTGTGTTAAATCATCCCAAGTAATGCACTCCGGTTCCCTGCACGCATGCGCAGTGTTCTGCGTCTCTGCCGGCCGACTCTCACCTGCCATGATGCTATTTATAGTTCTGCCAGTGACAGGTACCGTTCGGTGACCGCAGGAGGGGGGAGGTTGAAAAGAGTCTCATTTTAATAGAAAGTTCCCGTTTCAGTGAGTTTTTTTTAGCAGGGACGTGTCAGAAGTGTCTCTGTTGCTGGGTCACCTAGGGACATTGTATCTTCCTGCCATCCATAAAGAGATGACCATTCTGTGACATCACATTAATGTTCTTGACACCCGGAACATGATCCATAAAGGGTGGCAGTTTTGCATTAAAACCTTTATGAAGATAGATGTACAGTAAGCGCGCATTGCTAGTCCTTTCAGCGCCAAGGCCTGAACATCGCCCCACCATTCGTTCGCTTCTGTCCCACCTGGCGTTGCATCTTTAAGTTAAAGGTTCATCTCAGAGGTAAGAACGCAGCATTTGAAGCCAGGGATGCGCCCAGTTCGATTGCCAGTCTCAGCACTAAATGAAATTGTAAGCTCTTCGGATCAGGGACTCATAGTGACTGCAAAGTTCTGTGCACAGCGCCGCCTACGCCGTCAGCGCTATATCAGAAAAACAAAACTTACTGGGCATAAGTCGCCCACCTCCTACGGCTAATGTGTTGAAGGCCGAACCCCATTAATTTCAGCTCTGGGGACCCCCTGCTTCCGGATATACAGACCCCCGTAGTAGGTGGCGGAAGCCACGCCGGGGTTCACATTATGGGCGCTTTTCATGGCTCCCGCGTCCTGCGGACCAATAGGAAGCCGTGATGTCACCCGGTGCGGTTTCCTATTGGCCCATGTGACCGGACGCTTTAAACTGCACAAAACGGCTGGAGATACGGGCACCCCCTTCGGAGGTCTGTATCTCTAGAAGCGGGGGGTCCCCAAAGCTGAAATTAAAGGGGTTTAGCTCCGGAGACCCCCTGCTTCAAACCGGTATTAAATATTTTATTCTGAAGCACATGGATGGCGTCTTTAATAACAGTAGTGAATGTGTAAAGTTACTGGGGGGTATGGAGCACCGATTATTTTTTCATTTTCACAGCCACGGTACTGCTGCGCTTTCCATATAAAATGTACAGTTCCATTTTTAGTAAGAAATCAGGTTTTACTACAAATAATAACATTGCCTAAATATTTCCAGAAAAAACTTCAGAGCTTTGTCCATCTGTTTTAAACATGTAGATATTTGCGTGGACCAGACACAGTAACACTTACTTTTTTTTCAATCCACTGGTTAAAATGGAATAACAGGAGGTTCTAAAACGGCTGCTTAACAAGATAGATTGTAGGGGAGACACTGAGGCAGATTTAGGAAAGAGTAGAGTGATTCCGGCAGCAGCGTTTAGGATAGATTGTAAGGGAGACGGGTGAGAGGCAGGAAGGCCGGACAGCAGGAGGTTACAGTAATCAATACGGGAGAGAATGAGGGCCTGAGTCAGAGATTTAGCAGTCGAGTAACAGAGGAAAGGGCGTATCTGTAATATTGTGGAGGAATAAACGACAGGTTTTAGCTACGTTTTGAATGTGAGAGGAGAATGTGAGAGAGGAGTCGAGTGTGACCCCCAGGCAGCGTGCTTGTGCTACTGGGTGAATGATGGTACTTCCAACAGTAATGTGGAAGGAGGTAGTAGGGCCAGGTTTGTGAGGAAGTATGAGGAGCTCTGTTTTTGCCATGTTAAGTTTACGTCGGCAGAGGGCCATCCAGGATGATTTCGCAGAGAGGCATTGTAATGCTAATATCGTGTAATTGTGATCTGATCGTGTAATTCTACTGTATGGTCTATCTTCCATTTTAAAATACAAATGTGAAATCTAACTGCCAGAGCAACGCGGGACCTGTTCAGATCTTGGGTCCTCTTCTCTATATACCTGTCACCATACTCATTATACCACATCCTGCAGCTATGGAGACTTTGCTAATTGGCTGCTTAAAAGATCTTAAATTCAGATATTGCGTAGGAGATTTTGACTAAGACTTTGATAATACGGCAGAGGCTCAGAGGAAAGGACCAAGCCTGGCTTCATAGGGCACCTCAGCCCAAACACGAACTGTCAAAAGCAAGAAGTGCTGAAATACAAAGGGAATCAACAGATAAAGACAAATATAAGCTACTTACAGTACTTATTTGAACATAAACAAATGATGACCACGTAGAAGATGGCGGAGGGTGAAGTCTCTAATGCAGTGTTTTTCAACAGGGGTTCCTGTGTTCCCCTGGCATCCCTAAAGGGTTCCCTGTAATTTTCAAGCCATTTGAAAATATTACCAAATACAGAAGAATTTACAATGCATCTGATCTCAGACGCGCTATTAGAGAGGGTTGGGGTTCCTTACAATGCATCTGATCTCTGATGCGCGATTAAAGAGGGTTGGGGTTCCTTACAATGCATCTGATCTCAGACGCGCTATTGGAGAGGGTTGGGGTTCCTTACAGTGCATCTGATCTCTGACGCGCGATTAGAGAGGGTTGGGGTTCCTTACAATGCATCTGATCTCAGACGCGCTATTAGAGAGGGTTGGGGTTCCTTACAATGCATCTGATCTCAGACGCGCTATTAGAGAGGGTTGGGGTTCCTTACAATGCATCTGATCTCAGACGCGCTATTAGAGTGGGTTGGGTTTCCTTACAATGCATCTGATCTCAGACGCGCTATTAGAGAAGGTTTCAGTTCTGCAGAATTTCACAATATAATTATAGGGTGTAACACTTGCGCTCACCACGAACAAGGCGGGACCCCAGTACTTAGGTGGGAAAGTACAAGACTGCGCACCCACAGGAGCGGATTCGCGCCTGGAGAGTGGATATTAGCGTGTCCGTTGTGCCATGGTCTGGGGTTGGAGCCGGGAGAGTGGTAGTATATCCGATAGCCGTGGTCAGGACTGGAGAGGTGCGAGTAAAACAATGATGGTTGAACATACATCTTTATGCGACTCAAGTTCAAACTTTCCATATATCCTTTCTTGAAATAAGATATAAGGTTCTAAGTAATCAGAAGTTAAAATGTGTTTTTACATCATTTAACGTGTTTTGTATCAATGTTATAACCATTTCTGATAGGAGCTATATGTGGTGTTTAACCAGGATTGGACCGACTTAGTTATATTCTGGTTAAATGATTTGGATATATCTTAATATGAACTATTACATATTTATCGGTTTAGGACCATTGGTTGCGGCCTTTTTGCCGCGTTCTTATCTCTGCCTGCGTTTATGCGCCACTCACTTAATTTAAGACCCCTTACTCTAAGCCCCTACCCTAAACCCCTTACCCTAATTCCCTACCCTAAAAACCTTAACCCTTTGCCGTAAAAACCCTATCCTTAACCCCCTACCCTAACCGCTAAAACCCCTTAAATTAACTTGCCTTATTGGCGAAGCAGCCAGCAGCGGTGTCCAGCGTCAGGACGCCTGCGGTGTAAGGCCACGCCGGCGGACACTTGGTGGCGGCAAAACGGCTGCGACCAAACGTCTGTTTCCGCCTATTTATTATGTTGTATAATCTTAATTGTGTATTTTTTACTTTTTTAATTTTTTAGATTAGATTTTTTTTTTTTTTTTTTTAACCCTTTCCCAAATTAACCCTAAAGTATCTAAATAAGTTGAGAAACCCCAAGCTCAGGATCCGGTGTCAACTGAGAAATGAAAAGGTAGCCGTTGTAACTACGTAATGTTACATTACGTGCAAAGACTGTCACACATTGGTTCTTATCGTGTAGGAAGATTCTTATATACAGTTCTTTATCACATACAATGAGCAAATCAGACTCGTTTCTATCACATATGAAGAGTTACACATACTGGTTATTGTCATACGTCAACATCCGTACACTCTGGTCTTACCACATTTATTACAATAGAAATGGGACTTAAATGAATCGGTCTTAATACTCAGGGATTAAACTCCTCAAGAAAAAGAAAGCTGGCTAAAAGATAATTTCACAAATATAAAAAGGAGATTTAAAAATTTTTTTTATTCATGAAACACTTCAGGGCGACAGATAACCCGATCCTACAGAATAAATATGTTAATCAAACCTATTTTGCCGCAGATAAACAAGTTAAAAAAAAGAGTTTCTGCTATCTTAATACATAAAATAATATCCTTTCAATTAGCAGACACTTTGCAAGATGAAGAAGGCAGATTTGTATTGATTAAAGGGAAATTAGAAGTTAAGCTATGTACCTTAATGAATATATATGCCCCCTAGTACTAGACAAGAAATTTTTTTGATCATTTATTACTGCTAGCTTACATCTTTATTGATGGAACATGGGTAATGGCAGGTGACTTTAACTCAGTTATGAATCTAAAGAAAGATAAATCTATTCTTCCATTATCACTGAATGCAAACTCTAATAAGCCATTTGTCTGATTTATCAAGAAATTGGGGGTCTTTGATGGATGGTCTTTGATGGATGGAGAATATTAAATCCTACCGGTAATAATTGTACTTTTTTTTTCTCTAATCCCCATAAGAGCTATTCCAGAATAGATTATATATTTTTAAACCAGAGACTAGTTCCTGATATTGCGGATGCAGATTTTGGTCCAGTTGTGCTGGCTGATCATGCCCTAGTATCAAATCTATCTCCAAGGGTTTTCTTACATATCCCCCTTATTCCTTATGGCGGTTTAATGACGGACTGCTAGAACACCCTGATACTCATAAAGACTTTCAGAAAGTTCTAAGATTACTTGCAGATAAACCCAGCCTCAGATATATCAGGCCCGCAGCATTGGATGCTCATACAGCAGTTATTACAGTTATTCTGTAAAAATTTCAATACAGTGACAAGAAAAAGAGAGAGAGAGAGAGAAATCCTCACTCTGCCATCCAAACATAGATCGCTAGAATTTGAAGATAAGCAAAACCCAAATGTAGAGCAAGAAAATAAGATGGTTATCTTGAGAAGTAAACTGAATATGTTTTTTACCCCCGTACCAGCTTCACATTGCAAGGCCTGCAACTAACCTCACACTGATGAGACCCAAAAGATCGAAACAAGCTGTCTGTGAGTGAGGTTACTGGCTCTGCACTTCTGTAACCCAGGCTGTGCTGATCAGCTGTGTAATGCGGCAGGCATAAGCTTATAGGGGTCCATGTTAAAATGGATTAAGAAGTAAGGAGTGGCTGTGCTCCGTTGCATGTCATTACCCAGAATCCCTGGCTGCAGTGGAAGCATTGTATGCTAAGAGATAATGGGGAAAGGCAGGGTTGCAGACATGCCACCAGGGCTGACTGGGATTATGGCGGGGTTCGGTGCTAGGGGAGCGCGCGGGGTCTTTTACCTTGTCTCCGGCATCTCCTTCACTTACATCGCACCATCATGTGATGTCGCATCCCCAAGTGATGTCATAGCGACGCGTCGTCACAAGGAGAAGATGCAGGGGGAGAAGCTTACAGCGAGAGAGAGACGATAAGAGGCGCTTAGAGAGACCCCCGAGCTCTCCCCGGCAATCAAATTAAATGTGGTGGGGAAGATCGCAGGGCCTCTGTAACCGCCGGGCTCAGTTCCACGGCATGAATGGCACTGCCACCACCCTGGCCATGCATGCAACTGCACCACAAGTGGTATTTTCACGTACTGTACGGTGGAGGGTTTTTGTCACAAATGGAATCCCTAATTAATTAGGATGAAATAGTAATAACAATAAAAGATTTCAAATCAGGAAAGTCTCCAGGACCAGATGGGTTGTCTAGTGCTTGTTCAAAATGTATATTAATGTTATAAAGGGTATCACACTCCCAGAAACTGCAAAGTAAGCAGCGATTACAGTAATCCCAAAACCAGATCAAGATCCAGTGAATTGTGCAAGCTATAGATCTATATCCTTTCCTAATACAGATCTAAAAATATTCTCAGAAATTCTAGTGAATAGGTTACTGCTGCGGCCGAGTTTATTCGAGCATTTGCCCGTTCTCGGCCGCAGCAGTAGCCTGGCGCACGCCAGAGGGTGACGGGCGCGCGCCGAAGCAGCGGAAGAGCGCCCTCCGATCGGGGCGCTCTCCCTCCCGCTGCCGGGTCCGCCGGGTCCCCCGGAACGCCCTGCCGCCGTCCCCCACATCGCGGGACACCAGGGCTCCCTCGGGGAGCCCTGGACGCGCGTGCAGGGGGCGCACGCTCCCGATGACGCGTGACCGCGCGTCGGTGACGCGCGGCACGCCGAGGGGCGGCCACTAGCAAGCCGGGAAATCTCCCGGCTTGCGGATCTGGCCGCAGTGCAATAAACTGTGTCGCCAGTGTTAGGAAAGGTGCTTCCTAAGCTCATACATCCAGATCAAGTTGGATTCATACCCTTTAGACACACTTCAGATAGCACAAGGAAGATAATTAATCTCATACATATCTCAAATCCAAGGAAATCTGTGCTTTTACTGCTTAGTTTAGATGCTGAAAAAACATTTGATCGTATTAATTGGACTTTCATTATATCGATTTTAACATTTTATGGACTAAGCACAAACTTTATGAAATGGGTGAATGAACTAAGTCATCTCCCGGTAGCTAGTGTAAAAATGAGTGGATACATTTCAGAGATATTCCCCATACGCATTAAGACCAGGCAAAGGTGTCCATTGTCTCCTCTAATTTTTGCAACGGTAATTGAGACATTGGCTGCCAGAATCCGAGTAAATCCAGACATTTCAGGCATCAAGGTTGGGGGTAACAAATATAAAACATCCGTATATGTTGATTATATATTTATGAATATAACAAAACCAATTATCTCCTTGCCTAATTTATTAAAGGATTTAGAAGAGTGTGGGGGTTTTACAGGGTTTAAAGTAAATACTTCCAAATCTGAAGCAATGGGGATACAGTATTCCACAGCATTGCAAAAAAAATCGATTAAGACAATTTAAAAAAATAAAGAGTTGAAGGTTTGGAAACAATATACCATATCTTTGTTGGGCAGATTAATGTGTATAACAATTTCTGTTTTACCCAGACTCATATCTTTTTTTTGTTTTTTTTTTCTAACTTAAATTTTATTCGTTTTGGAAATTGCTTACAGAAAGAAAAAGATACATAGTTGACAAGTAAATCGTTGAAAACACTCGATCCCATTTTTCTTGTCACGTTAATAATTCAAAATAAATTGATATGGGGAGGGGGTGGGTACCTGTCCATGTTTCCTAGTCAATTAAATGCAATACGGTGTCACTGCTCACTCCGTCTGCCAGGGGGTAATTTCCCCCGCGGGCCCGGCACAATCCCAGCACCTCGGGGACTCACAATTTCTGTTTTCAAGCCCCTCTTTCGCTCTTCCATCTATCAAGGGAGAACGCATTTCCTTACTATAAAAGCATGATCCTGGCATTGTTTATTCCGGGGATATCCGTCTGAGTCAACCGAGGCAGCCAGACTTTTTGGAATTTTGAGCCAGAGTCGTTAACCAAACAGGTTAATTTTTCCATCTGGCATACAATCCAAATTCTATTTCTAATCTTGGGTGTGGTTGGAATTTCTTGCCGATCTCGCACCTCGTTGCTGTTGCCAAATGAGCAACTCATTTACGCTGGACCCTGGATAGACCTTGCATTGGCCTATTTAATAGAAATATCCACGGGTCTAAAGGAATTGTGAGGCCCAACATCCTCTGGAGCCAATCTCTAATTTGTTCCCATAGGGGCACTAACTTAGGGCAAGATCACAGCATATGTAACAAATCTGCCGGCTCTCCACATTGTTTCGGGCACAATGGTTGAGTAACCTGGTACAAATTTGGATAATTTTAGTGGGGTGAGATACCAGCTCATTAAGACTTTCTATGTGTTCTCCCTTAATGTCGTGCAAATCGAGCTCTTAGCTGCTGCGGTGAACATCTCATCCCATTCCTCTTCTCCTGGTATCTCGCCCAAGTCGACTTCCCATTGGGACATTTAATTTCCTAACATACCCTGGGCCAGAACAGGTTACTTCTCTGTGCATCTGAAATGTGAGTCCCCTTGTGTCTGTTTCCAAAATACAGAGCTGTTCAAAATTGGTCAGACTCCTATCTTTTTCAAACTCTTCCCATTGAGATAAACAATGCTCATTTAAATACATGGCAAAACATCAATTTCAACTTGACTTGGTTGGCTAAAAAAGCCTAGGTTAGGGGGGCACAACTCCAGTTCTACCCCAGCCCCCAACAGGTCAGGTTTTCAGGATATCCCAGCATCAGCACAGGTGGCTCAATCAGAGACTCGGTCAACTGAGCCTCTGATTGAGCCACCTGTGCTGAAGCAGGGTCAGATTTAGCCACCTGTGCTGAAACAGAGATAACCTGACAACCTGACCTGTTTAGGGGCTTGAGGGCCGGAGTTGAGCCCCCCTAACCTAGGGTGGCCAAAGAAATATTATATGGATCCACAGAATAGAATTCAAAGTGTGTGTGTGTGTTTTTAGTTCCATAGCGCCAAACGGGTTTGGTGTTTTTACGATACCATTTCGGTGCCGGGAATATAATAATACAGAAGGGAAAAGTGCATCAAGGCATACATGTGGCACTGGGAGAGAGGAGTCGCTGACCCCAAGAGCTTTCAATCTTATCGGCATGTGGGCAGTAAAAGTGTGTTGGATTAGTGAGTACTGGTCATCCAGGACCAGAATACAATAGTGTCATTACAGCAAGGGGGCTCAAGACCCCCCCCCCCAACAGGTCAGGGTTCAGAATATCCCAGCTTCAGCACAGGTGGCTCAATCAGAAGAGGCTTAGTTGAAGACTGAGCCCCCTGTGCTGAAGCAGGGACTGATTGAGCCCCCTGTGCTGAAGCTGGGATATTCTGAAAACCTGACCTGTTGAGGGGGTCTTGAGGACTGGAGTTGAGCCCCCCTCCAGAGGAAGCCCAAGCGGGAAGCTGAGGTGGTGGAAAGAGATCAATTAGATGGAAGGAAGAGAGGAGCTGAGGGTAACCCACCCTCCTCCCCCCGCAGCCCCCGCACCCTCCCCCCACAGCCCCCGCACCCTCCTCCCCCCCTGCCCCCTCACGCTCCTCCCCCCTGCGGCCCCCGCACCCTCCTCCCCCCTGCGGCCCCCGCACCCTCCTCCCCCCTGCGGCCCCCGCACCCTCCTCCCCCCTGCGGCCCCCGCACCCTCCTTCCCCCCTGCCCCCGCACCCTCCTCCCCCCTGCGGCCCCCGCACCCTCCTCCCCCCTGCGGCCCCCACACCCTCCTCCCCCCTGCGGCCCCTGCACCCTCCTCCCCCTGTGGCCCCTGCACCCTCCTCCCCCTGCGGCCCCCGCACCCTCCTCCCCCTGCGGCCCCTGCACCCTCCTCCCCCTGCGGCCCCCGCACCCTCCTCCCCCTGCGGCCCCCGCACCACCACGTAGCGTCCGATGAGATCTGAATCTGAGATGATAAAAACCAGCCAGTGACGGAATTATCTGCAGGGAGCCGGCTGGGAAATGTCACGTCCGGGCTGCTGCAGCCTCGGAGATATCTCTGCCGGAGGAATTATTCAGCTTGCGATAGTAACATAGAAAGCCAAGCAGTAACATAGTAACAGAACAGTAACATAGTAACAAAACAGTAATGTAGTGACAAAGCAGTAACATAGCAACAAAACAGTAATGTAATGACAAAGCAGTAAGATTGTAACAAAGCAGTAACATAGTAACAAAACGGTAATGTAGTGACAAAGCAGTAAGATAGTAACAAAACAGTAATGTAGTGACAAAGCAGTAACATAGAAACAAAACGTTAATGTAGTGACAGCAGTAACATAGTAACAAAACGTTAATGTAGTGACAAAGCAGTAACATAGTAACAAATCGGTAATGTAGTGACAAAGCAGTAACATAGTAACAAAACAGTAATGTAGTGACAAAGCAGTAACATAGAAACAAAACGATAATGTGGTGACAAAGCAGTAACATAGTAACAAAACAGTAATGTGGTGACAAAGCAGTAACATAGTAACAAATCGGTAATGTAGTGACAAAGCAGTAACATAGTAACAAATCGGTAATGTAGTGACAAAGCAGTAACATAGTAACAAAACAGTAATGTAGTGACAAAGCAGTAACATAGAAACAAAACGGTAATGTGGTGACAAAGCAGTAACATAGTAACAAATCGGTAATGTAGTGACAAAGCAGTAACATAGTAACAAAACAGTAATGTAGTGACAAAGCAGTAACATAGTAACAAAACGGTAATGTAGTGACAAAGCAGTAACATAGTAACAAAACGGTAATGTAGTGACAAAGCAGTAACATAGTAACAAAACAGTAATGTAGTGACAAAGCAGTAACATAGTAACAAAACAGTAATGTAGTGACAAAGCAGTAACATAGTAACAAAACGGTAATGTAGTGACAAAGCAGTAACATAGTAACAAAACGGTAATGTAGTGACAAAGCAGTAACATAGTAACAAAACGGTAATGTAGTGACAAAGCAGTAACATAGTAACAAAACGGTAATGTAGTGACAAAGCAGTAACATAGTAACAAAACAGTAATGTAGTGACAAAGCAGTAACATAGTAACAAATCGGTAATGTAGTGACAAAGCAGTAACATAGCAACAAAACAGTAATGTAGTGACAAAGCAGTAACATAGTAACAAAACAGTAATGTAGTGACAAAGCAGTAACATAGTAACAAAAAGGTAATGTAGTGACAAAGCAGTAACATAGTAACAAATCGGTAATGTAGTGACAAAGCAGTAACATTGTAACAAAACAGTAATGTAGTGACAAAGCAGTAACATAGTAACAAAACAGTAATGTAGTGACAAAGCAGTAACATAGTAACAAATCGGTAATGTAGTGACAAAGCAGTAACATAGTAACAAAACGGTAATGTAGTGACAAAGCAGTAACATAGTAACAAAACGGTAATGTGGTGACAAAGCAGTAACATAGTAACAAAACAGTAATGTAGTGACAAAGCAGTAACATAGTAACAAAACGGTAATGTGGTGACAAAGCAGTAACATAGTAACAAAACGGTAATGTATTGACAAAGCAGTAACATAGTAACAAAACAGTAATGTAGTGACAAAGCAGTAACATAGTAACAAAACGGTAATGTAGTGACAAAGCAGTAACATAGTAACAAAACAGTAATGTAGTGACAAAGCAGTAACATAGTAACAAAACGGTAATGTAGTGACAAAGCAGTAACATAGTAACAAAACAGTAATGTAGTGACAAAGCAGTAACATAGTAACAAAACGGTACTGTAGTGACAAAGCAGTAACATAGTAACAAAACAGTAATGTAGTGACAAAGCAGTAACATAGTAACAAAACAGTAATGTAGTGACAAAGCAGTAACATAGTAACAAAACGGTAATGTAATGACAAAGCAGTAACATAGTAACAAAACGGTAATGTAATGACAAAGCAGTAACATAGTAACACAACGGTAATGTAGTGACAAAGCAGTAACATAGTAACAAAACGGTAATGTAGTGACAAAGCAGTAACATAGTAACAAAACAGTAATGTAGTGACAAAGCAGTAACATAGTAACAAAACGGTAATGTAGTGACAAAGCAGTAACATAGTAACAAAACGGTAATGTAGTGACAAAGCAGTAACATAGTAACACAACGGTAATGTAATGACAAAGCAGTAACATAGTAACAAAACGGTAATGTAGTGACAAAGCAGTTTAAGTTGAAAAGAAAGAAATGTTCATTGAGTAATCTTTGCTAAATCCTAGCTAGGTGAGATACTCCGCGAATATGGACTGATATTTTCCAGAAAAAAAAATATATATATGTATAAACACACTGTTTTACGTTCACTGGACCAGACCCCCCGCCCCCTCACCTAATATACCAGTGTTAATGTTAATGCTCTGTATATAATTCTATTATTTATTTTATACACCGATGTTACTGCAGTATGGTGCTATTATACACCTATGTTACTGCAGTATGGTGCTATTATACACCTATGTTACTGCAGTATGGTGCTATTATACACCTATGTTACTGCAGTATGGTGCTATTATACACCTATGTTACTGCAGTATGGTGCTATTATACACCTATGTTACTGCAGTATGGTGCTATTATACACCTATGTTACTGCAGTATGGTGCTATTATACACCTATGTTACTGCAGTATGGTGCTATTATACACCTATGTTACTGCAGTATGGTGCTATTATACACCTATGTTACTGCAGTATGGTGCTATTATACACCTATGTTACTGCAGTATGGTGCTATTATACACCTATGTTACTGGAGTATGGTGCTATTATACACCTATGTTACTGCAGTATGGTGCTATTATACACCTATGTTACTGGAGTATGGTGCTATTATACACCTATGTTACTGCAGTATGGTGCTATTATACACCTATTTTACTGGAGTATGGTGCTATTATACACCTATGTTACTGCAGTATGGTGCTATTATACACCTATGTTACTGGAGTATGGTGCTATCATACACCTATGTTACTGCAGTATGGTGCTATCATACACCTATGTTACTGCAGTATGGTGCTATTATACACCTATGTTACTGCAGTATGGTGCTATTATACACGTATGTTACTGCAGTATGGTGCTATTATACACCTATGTTACTGCAGTATGGTGCTATTATACACCTATGTTACTGCAGTATGGTGCTATTATACACCTATGTTACTGCAGTATGGTGCTATTATACACCTATGTTACTGCAGTATGGTGCTATTATACACCTATGTTACTGCAGTATGGTGCTATTATACACGTATGTTACTGCAGTATGGTGCTATTATACACCTATGTTACTGCAGTATGGTGCTATTATACACCTATGTTACTGCAGTATGGTGCTATTATATCCTGGCATGTTATCGTGAAATGGAGGATGTTTTATATGTAAATATTGAGAAAGGCTCATGAATGAGCCAAACCATTGAGCTAATAAATGCACATACTGTATCTTTTACAGATTTGAGTGCTGGTCTTATATGGGGAGGGGTGTGTGTATATATAATATATATATAACGGAAATAGCCGTGTTAGTTCAGTTGCGATAGTGCAGAATAAATGAGTTTTTCAGTATCAGGTCATACCTTTTTTATTTGGACTAACAATTTATGTCATAGGATATATATATATATAATATATACGCACACATGCACACACACCTGTTAAGTCTCACAATGGGGAATAATTCCTACTCTATCCTTCCCTGCAGGTGTATATTTTGAGTTCAGCACATCCCAGCATTCATTCATTTCCTTTCTAATAATATATCCAATGAAATGTATGGACTGGATGTGCCGGCTCAGCCTCCCCGGGCAGTAACCCTCACACGGTCACTGCCCTTTGCTGCGTGTGAAATCTCATTCCTTCTCATCTCAGCGGATGAATCTGTGTTAATTGCAAAGCCCCCGAGGCTCTTCCCGTCCCGTTTCCTGGGATTGACTGGATATATATATATATGTAAATAGTAATTATGTCCGTTCTAATGACAGCTTTGTCTCTAACATTTATATCCGGTGCACCTCTGCTGACGTTCTGAGGTGGCACAGCGGAGAAGGAGCGAGACGTCACCCCCGGCAGACAGCTCGCTTGCCGTGCTTCAGTTTTAAGAGTCTTTCCCTGCTTTCTGCCCGTGAATGTTAATCAGACCTCACTCCCGAGGCGCCTCTCTAACCCTCGGCTCCGTGCCCGCGAGAACGAGCGCACAACGCTTCCCTGCAAACACGAGGGCTTGGATTCCCAGCAAAAAAGGAGGGCACAGATTCTCGGACGCCTTCAATGTTCTTCATCATCATCTTCATCATCGTCCTATTTAAATACTTCACAGTTAAACAAATTAAAACGATATACACTTGTTATGTTAGGCAGGGAAAGCCATGAGGAAGAGGTAAGTGTTACAACGAGCCCAGCGGTAAGGTAGATACACACCTGACCCCCCGTTCAGTAGCGAGTTCCCGACCTCTGAAGCTGCACACGAGAAGACCCCCACCCACCCAGCGTGGGGGGCAGTACCCTTGCTGCAGAGAGGCGGACATCCCCTCTCCCCCCCCCGAGGACCTGGAATCACAGCCAGTATCTCTCCGCGGCTTCCGGTGACACTGCAGGTAGGCAGACACTTGGCCTCCCAAAGGTTTAAAAGGCCATTATGACCCAATTGATCTGAACCCGGATAGATCGCTGGGCGCCAGTGCAGAGCGCCTGAGATGGGAGCGATCGGCTCAGAGCGAGAAACATGTCTTAGCGCCCGAGCTGCAGCGTTCTGCACAAGCGGGAGCCTCCGCGTCAGGCTTACGTGCCGGTGCACTGTAGAGTTCCTTTATGCCCGTCTGACCTCTCCGGCAGCACAGGGGTTAACCCAGTGATTCTCAAGATCCTCCAACAGGTCAGATTTTCAGGATATCCCTGCTTCAGCACAGGTGGCTCAATCAGTGGCTCAGTCGAAGATGGGGATATCCTGAAAACCTGACCTGTTGGTGGCCCTTGAGGACTGGAGTTGGCCAGTATTTGACTGAGCCACTGAGCCACCTGTGCTGAAGCAGGGATATACTGGAAACCTGACCTGAATTCAAGTCGGACAATATAAAATGACCTCCGAAGTAGACAAATGATTTACTAAATGGTGCTAAGCATCAGCCCACTTTAAAGCAATCCCCTCTAATTAGGGAATGACAAATGTGTCGCAACCCTGCGAAAGTTCGTTTGCGCCTTTTATTTAAACCCCGCGTGAAAGCATTTCCGCTCAAGTCTTTATTCCACCACAAGGTTTTTTTTTCTTTAAGTTCTCGTCACTTTTAGTCGAATTGTCACATAAATCGACTTAAAAAATAATAATATACAGGTGACTTTTTCAAACACTTTTTCCATCATTGTTACCATTATAATGTCTTTTTGTTGCACTCTGGGGATATTACTTTGCCTCCTGGGGGAAATGAAAATGGCTCCTGCTATTCCCACGCATTTAATGCAACAGTGTTAGTAATATTATAAACAGATGAAAAGTCAACAAAAACAAAGATTTTGGTCCTAGGAGGGACTGACACCTTAACCATAAGCATTAGTACACTTTGCCCCTAGGAGGCACTGACCCCTTAACATGTCACTGCCGTAAGTACACTTTGCCCCTAGCAAGCACTACCAATTGAGGTAATGGTTAGCACTGTTTAGTAAACTTGCTCCTGTGTTGTAATGAAGGCTTTAGTGGTGCTGCAGTTAGCTTGTGTTTACTAGTATACCCGGCCCTTGAGCTGTAATCACAATCCTGCTGACTTCATAGCAGAAAGCAGCAGGTATCACTTGCCTGGAATTTACTTTGGTCATCATTAGCTCTGCTCTGGTGACACAGCTGCTGACTGCTCCCTGATTATCACTGAGACGGGCTCTCCTGCCCCTAATCAGAGGGGATCTGTGCTTCTCTCACTGAGACTGGATCTCCTGCCCCTAATCAGGGGGATCTGTGCCCCTCTCACTGAGACTGGATCTCATGCCCCTAATGCTCCAGACCCTGACAACCTGGTCACGAACTACAACTTTGCCCTAACCTCTCTTGATCTACATGCCCGCTTTGTCTCTGCCATCCTCGCCCCCTCCTAGCCCCCGACCCTGGCTAAATTCCCACACGCGCATGCTGCGTTCCTGCACTTGTTCCTCCTCACTTTTAAAGCTTTACACTCTTCTGCCCCTCCTTACATCTCAGCTCTAATTTCTCGTTATGCACCATCCCGATTCTTTTGTTCTGCTCAAGGATGTCTTCTCTTTACCCCCTTTGTATCTAAAGCCCTCTCCCGCCTTAAAACTTTCTCACTGACTGCCCCACACCTCTGGAATGCCCCTCCCCTAAATACCCGACTAGCGCCCTCTCTATCCTCCTTTAAGACCCACCTTAATACACACCTGCTTAAAGAAGCATATGAGCGGCTCCATGGCTGATAATTAACACCTCTTACATTAACCTTAGCCCCCTGCAGACACACTTACCAGAACGCCCTCCTACTGTCTCTGTACGTCCTTCCTACCTACCAATTAGACTGTAAGCTCTTCGGAGCAGGGATTCCTTTTCCTAAATGTTAATTTTCATGTCTGAAGCACTTATTCCCATGATGTGTTATTTGTATTATTTGTTAGTTATATGATTACCACGTGTATTACTGCTGTGAAGCGCTATGTACATTAATGGCGCTATATAAATCCTAATCTGGGGATCTCTGTCCCTCAACATGGGAGACTGTCTGAACTACAGAAATTATTATCCCCTGTGTTATTAATTATGTGTGTCTGTGTGATGTGCAGAGCAGTGTGTTTGTCTGTGTGATGTGCAGAGCAGTGTGTGTGTCTGTGTGATGTGCAGAGCAGTGTTTGTGTCTGTGTGATGTGCAGAGCAGTGTGTGTCTCTGTGTGATGTGCAGAGCAGTGTGTGTGTTTGTGTGATGTGCAGAGCAGTGTGTGTCTCTGTGTGATGTGCAGAACAGTGTGTGTCTCTGTGTGATGATATGCAGAGCAGTGTGTGTGTCTGTGTGATGTGCAGGGCAGTGTGTGTCTGTGTGATGTGCAGAGCAGTGTGTATGTCTGTGTGATGTGCAAAGCATTGTGTGTGATGTGCAGAGCAGTGTGTGTCTGTGTGATGTGCAGAGCAGTGTGTGTGATGTGCAGAGCAGTGTGTGTCTGCGTGATGTGCAGAGCAGTGTGTATGTCTGTGTGATGTGCAGAGCAGTGTGTGTCTGCATGATGTGCAGAGCAGTGTGTATGTCTGTGTGATGTGCAGAGCAGTGTGTGTGATGTGCAAAGCAGTGTGTACCTGTGTGATGTGCAGAGCAGTGTGTGTCTGTGTGATGTGCAAAGCAGTGTGTCGGTGTGATAATGTGCAGAGCAGTGTGTGTGATGTGCAGAGCAGAGTGTGTGTGTGTGATGTGCAGAGCAGTGTGTGTGATGTGCAGAGCAGTGTGTGTGATGAGCAGAGCAGTGTGTGTGATGTGCAGAGCAGAGTGTGTGTGTGATGTGCAGAGCAGTGTGTGTGTGATGAGCAGAGCAGAGTGTGTGTGATGAGCAGTGTGTGTGATGTGCAGAGCAGAGTGTGTGTGTGTTGTGCAGAGCAGTGTGTTACATGCTGCAGGTCGGTCTCACTGTTCTGCCTCTTCCTAGGCTCAGTATGCTCTCTCTGCATCTCCAGAGCTTTACATCCCCAGTAACAAATGCTGACAGGTCTGAAGAGCACAGAGCGGCCTGGTCTAGGTCTCTCCCATCCCCTGAGATCTGCTGCACAAAGACCTGGGGGGAGAGACTGCAAGAGGTGAGAGAGATATACAGGGAGAGAAGGGATACACTGAGAGAGAGAGGGGTGGAGGGGAGAGAGAGAGGGGTGGAGGGGAGAGAGAGAGGGGTGGAGGGGAGGGGGAGAGAGAGAGGGGTGGAGGGGAGGGGGAGAGAGAGAGGGGTGGAGGGGAGGGGGAGAGAGAGAGGGGTGGAGGGGAGGGGGAGAGAGAGAGGGGTGGAGGGGAGGGGGAGAGAGAGAGGGGTGGAGGGGAGGGGGAGAGAGAGAGGGGTGGAGGGGGGGGAGAGAGAGAGGGGTGGAGGGGGGGGGGAGAGAGAGAGGGGTGGAGGGGGGGGGAGAGAGAGAGGGGTGGAGGGGGGGAGAGAGAGAGGGGTGGAGGGGGGGGGAGAGAGAGAGGGGTGGAGGGGGGGGAGAGAGAGAGGGGTGGAGGGGGGGGAGAGAGAGAGGGGTGGAGGGGGGGGGGGAGAGAGAGAGGGGTGGAGGGGGGGGGGGAGAGAGAGAGGGGTGGAGGGGGGGGGAGAGAGAGAGGGGTGGAGGGGTGGAGGGGGGAGAGAGGGGTGGAGGGGGGGGGAGAGAGAGAGGGGTGGAGGGGGGGGAGAGAGAGAGGGGTGGAGGGGGGGGAGAGAGAGAGGGGTGGAGGGGGGGGGGGGAGAGAGAGAGGGGTGGAGGGGGGGGGGAGAGAGAGAGGGGTGGAGGGGTGGAGGGGGGAGAGAGGGGTGGAGGGGGGGGGAGAGGGGTGGAGGGGGGGGGGGAGAGAGGGGTGGAGGGGGGGGAGAGAGAGAGGGGTGGAGGGGGGGAGAGAGAGGGGTGAAGGGGGGGAGAGAGAGAGGGGTGGAGGGGGGGGGAGAGAGAGGGGTGGAGGGGGGGAGAGAGAGAGGGGTGGAGGGGGGGGGGAGAGAGAGAGGGGTGGAGGGGGGGGAGAGAGAGAGGGGTGGAGGGGGGGGAGAGAGAGAGGGGTGGAGGGGGGGGAGAGAGAGGGGTGGAGGGGGGGAGAGAGGGGTGGAGGGGGGGAGAGAGAGAGGGGTGGAGGGGGGGGAGAGAGAGAGGGGTGGAGGGGGGGAGAGAGAGAGGGGTGGAGGGGGGAGAGAGAGGGGGGGAGAGGTGGAGGGGGGGGAGAGAGAGAGGGGTGGAGGGGGGGAGAGAGAGAGGGGTGGAGGGGGGGAGAGAGAGAGGGGGGGAGAGAGAGAGGGGTGGAGGGGGGGGGGAGAGAGAGAGGGGTGGGGGGGAGAGAGAGAGGGGTGGAGGGGGGGGAGAGAGAGAGGGGTGGAGGGGGGGGAGAGAGAGAGGGGTGGAGGGGGGGGGGGGAGAGAGAGAGGGGGGGAGGGGGGGGAGAGAGAGAGGGGTGGAGGGGTGGAGGGGGGAGAGAGGGGTGGAGGGGGGGGGAGAGAGAGAGGGGTGGAGGGGGGGGAGAGAGAGAGGGGTGGAGGGGGGGGAGAGAGAGAGGGGTGGAGGGGGGGGGGGAGAGAGAGAGGGGTGGAGGGGGGGGGGGAGAGAGAGAGGGGTGGAGGGGTGGAGGGGGGAGAGAGGGGTGGAGGGGGGGGGAGAGAGGGGTGGAGGGGGGGGGAGAGAGGGGTGGAGGGGGGGGAGAGAGAGAGGGGTGGAGGGGGGGGAGAGAGAGAGGGGTGAAGGGGGGGAGAGAGAGAGGGGTGGAGGGGGGGGGGAGAGAGAGGGGTGGAGGGGGGGAGAGAGAGAGGGGTGGAGGGGGGGGGGAGAGAGAGAGGGGTGGAGGGGGGGGGAGAGAGAGAGGGGTGGAGGGGGGGGAGAGAGAGAGGGGTGGAGGGGGGGGAGAGAGAGGGGTGGAGGGGGGGAGAGAGGGGTGGAGGGGGGGAGAGAGAGAGGGGTGGAGGGGGGGGGAGAGAGAGAGGGGTGGAGGGGGGGGAGAGAGAGAGGGGTGGAGGGGGGAGAGAGAGGGGGGGAGAGGTGGAGGGGGGGGAGAGAGAGAGGGGTGGAGGGGGGGAGAGAGAGAGGGGTGGAGGGGGGAGAGAGAGAGGGGGGGAGAGAGAGAGGGGTGGAGGGGGGGAGAGAGAGAGGGGGGGAGAGAGAGAGGGGTGGAGGGGGAGGGGAGAGAGAGAGGGGTGGGGGGGAGAGAGAGAGGGGTGGAGGGGGGGAGAGAGAGAGGGGTGGAGGGGGGGGGAGAGAGAGAGGGGTGGAGGGGGGGGGAGAGAGAGGGGTGGAGGGGGGGGGGAGAGAGAGGGGTGGAGGGGGGGGGGAGAGAGAGGGGTGGTGGGGGGGGGGAGAGAGAGGGGTGGAGGGGGGGGAGAGAGAGGGGTGGAGGGGGGGGAGAGAGAGGGGTGGAGGGGGGGGAGAGAGAGGGGTGGAGGGGGGGAGAGAGAGGGGTGGAGGGGGGGAGAGAGAGGGGTGGAGGGGGGGAGAGAGAGGGGTGGAGGGGGGGGGAGAGAGAGAGGGGTGGAGGGGGGGAGAGAGAGAGGGGTGGAAGGGGGGAGAGAGAGAGGGGTGGAGGGGGGGAGAGAGAGGGGTGGAGGGGGGGGGGGAGAGAGGGGTGGAGGGGGGGGGAGAGAGAGGGGTGGAGGGGGGGGGAGAGAGAGAGGGGTGGAGGGGGGGAGAGAGAGAGGGGTGGAGGGGGGGGGGAGAGAGAGGAGGGGGTGGTGGGGGGGGAGAGAGAGGGGTGGAGGGGGGGAGAGAGAGGGGTGGAGGGGGGGAGAGAGAGGGGTGGAAGGGGGGAGTGAGGGGTGGAGGGGGGGGGGAGTGAGGGGTGGAGGGGGGGAGAGGGGTGTAGGGGGGGGAGTGGGGTGTAGGGGGGGGGAGAGAGAGGGGGGGAGAGAGGGGTGGAGGGGGGGAGAGAGGGGGGAGAAAGGGGGGGGAGAGAGAGGGTGGAGAGAGGGGGTGGAGGGGGGGGGAGAGGGGTGGAGAGAGGGGGTGGAGGGGTGGAGGGGGGGGGAGAGAGGGGTGGAGGGGGGGGAGAAAGGGGTGGAGGGGGGGGGAGAAAGGGGTGGAGGGGGGGGGGGAGAAAGGGGTGGAGGGGGGGGAGAGAGGGGTGGAGGGGGGGAAAGAGGGGTGGAGGGGGTGTGTGGAGGGGGGGAGAGAGGGGTGGAGGGGGGGGAGAGAGGGGTGGAGGGAGAGAGAGAGGGGTGGAGGGGGAGAGAGAGGGGTGGAGGGGGAGAGAGAGGGGAGAGAAGGAATACACAGAGAGAGAGGGGGGAGAGACTGCAAGAGGTGTATCCTGAAGCCAGGGTCACGAATGATGTATGAATGACTCCAGTTAGCTTAACTCATGTCTCACCTCTTCCAAAGCACAAACAAGTCCTTTTCTCTTTCTTGGTTTTATTGAGGGAAATCACAGGGAGATAGGTGCTTGTAGATGTAATGTTGGGAGAGAGTGCTTCTCTGTCTGATGTGCCGTGTATCAATGATGAGACAGTGTAAAACAAAAAGGCCTTGCTGGGGTAAATAGCAGGCAGTTACTCACTCAGAGTCCAGGGTGAAAAGGAAGTGAGGAGTAAGGGTCACACTAGATGGGAAGTGGGACTATACTAACTGTCAGCAAGGACAGGGGGGTAGGAATAGCCCACTCTCAGCTAGGAGAATATGAGCTGCAGGCAACCAACACAGGCTATGTAAACAACATATAGCAATAATGTTGCATTTTACATGCAGCGTTGCTGCTGGGACAGGGGAAACTGACAGGCAATTAAACAAGGGAGAAATGGATCCCATAAACTAAAGGAGAGACGGAGGAATATGGAATCTAGTTCCAGGACACTCCCCGTCTGGTATCTGGAGATACCACTATTTTAGGTATATGTGGAACATATGTGCAATACAACATAACATGCAAAATTCATGTCCACATAACGATGGGATACCGGCCGGTACCACCAGTTTGAAGTCCTTGCCTTCTCGATAAGGTAGGTGAATGCACAGCTCTAGGTTAGCTTGATGCACCACAATGTCTCTCAGAGTCCATAGAACTGGTAGTCAGTTCTTCTTTGTTATAGTCCGATTTAGGCATTAGTAGGATAGTCTCTGTGATTGGTCTCACAAAGGTTTTAACGACCCCATTCTGGGTCACCCGAACTTCCACTTTGCGGACCCTTTCATCTTCGCTTGGGATGGTTTTGATAATAAGTCCCATGGGCCATTCGTTTCTTGTTACCTGTTTGTCTTTCAACAGAACCACATCTCCTACTTGAATATCTGGTTTAACCGTTTGCCATTTATGGCGTTCTTGGAGTGTCACCAGATACTCGCGTTTCCAGCGATCCCAAAATGTGTTAGCCAAGTGCTGCACCTGTCTCCACTGTCGTTTGTACATATCCTTAGAGTTGAAACCTTCGACTGGGGTGGGGATGTTCCCTACTTTCTGGGTTAGCAGCATTGCTGGTGTGAAAATACTTGGCGATTCTGGATCTGTTGACACTGGAATCAAGGGCCTAGCATTGATTATCGCTGATATTTCGGCCATGAATGTGGTTAACACTTCGTGAGTGAGTCGAGTCAGGTCGGTTTTTAGCATCATAGAGTCCAAGATACGACGGACTACCCCGATCATGCGTTCCCATGCTCCGCCCATGTGAGAGGAGTGAGGAGGGTTGAATGTCCACGTGCACTCTTGGTCGCGCAAGTATCTTTGGATACTATTGTCTCTATTATCTTTAGTGTTTATTTGTAATTCCTTACATGCTCCAACGAAATTGGTGCCACAATCGGAGCGTATTTGTTTAACTGGTCCTCTGACTGCTAAGAATCTTCTGAGGGCATTTATGATGCTTGAAGCATCCATAGATTCTATAATCTCGATGTGTATAGCTCGCGTACTCATGCAGGTGAAGAGTACCGCCCATCGCTTACTGTTTGCTAGTCCGCCTCTCGTTCTACGTGAGATGACCATCCAGGGCCCAAATACATCGAGTCCTACATAGGTAAAGGGGGGTTCTGTATTAAGTCTGTCAATAGGTAGATCTGCCATCCTTTGGTCTTGGCTTTTGCCTCGCAGCATTCGGCACCTAACACATTTGTGGAGATTACTGGCCACGCACCTTTTCATGCCAACGACCCAAATGCCTGCCGCCCTAATAGCGCCTTCGGTGAAGTGTCGTCTCTGATGCATGACTTGTTCGTGGTAGTAGCGCACCAACAAGGTAGCGATGTGATGCCGGCCAGGGATGATAAGAGGATTGCTTTCCTCCCTGCTCAGTTGGGACTTGTTGAGGCGGCCTCCTAGTCTCATGAGGCCGTCATCGTCGATGAAGGGATTCAACTTCCAAAGTGGGCTGTTTTTGGGAACACTCTTCCCTCCGCGAATGCAATTGATCTCTTCCGCATACGTTTCTCTCTGAACATGACTGAGAACAGTTTCCTTAGCCCTTGTGACTTCCTCCATGGTGCGCAACTCTTTGCAGGTGTGCCAGCCGTGGCAGCCAGTAGGTTTGCCATCTGGTGTCTGGCGGAAGGAGGAGGCTATATGCTTGAGATGGGCAACTGCTCGCAAGAGGGCTGTCCACCTTGAGAAGCGATGGAATCGATGTGATCTGAGTGCGTTTCTGTGCAATACATTGGTGAGTAACACGGATACTTGTGGGGGCCTTATCTCCGTATCCTTCTCGGGATCCACAAGTTCAAAGTCGCCAACTGGGGTTGGTGGCGTTTCCGCGGGCTGCGCAAGAAACTTTGGTCCTGTGAGCCACGACGTGTTCTGCAGTTGAGATGCGGGTACTGATCTGGTGGCGTGATATGCAGGATTTTGATCTGTGGGCACGTGGTGCCATTGTTCTGGTTGGGTTGTACGCCCTAGGTCATCAGAGTATTTTTCTGTCACAAACGCGTCTTCATAGTTCCTTTTGGTCTCGAGCTTCTCGTGGACCTGGAAGTGGTTCGGACAGGGTTTGAAGTGGGATGTGCGACCGTTCTCCAACAAGTTTGTTCGTAGGGCGCCTACGTTGTCGGGTCCTCGTATTCTGTCTATGCATACTTCTCCCACTACCACCCATCCTAGATCGAGCCTTTGAGCGCTTGGGCCGTTGTGGTCCCCGTTTCGCTGTTCACGGATCTTGTGTGCTCTAATGATATCCCTGCCAAGTAGCAGCATGATCTGGGCACCTTCGTCTAGTGGTGGGATACGATCGGCAATAGCTTTTAGATGGGGATGGTGTCGCACCACGTCTGGTGTGGGGATCTCACTCCTATCTTCTGCCATGTGATTGCACTCGATGAGTGTGGGAAGGGGCATGTTCACTTTGCCGTCTATTGAGCATGTGGTGTAGCCATTCACTCTTCTCCCTGTAGTCTCCATTCGCCCTGCGCACGTCCTGAGAGTGTAAGGGGAAGCACTGTCTTGTATATTGAACATGTCGAAGAATTCTGACCTGACCAGCGATCGGTTGCTCTGGTCGTCGATGATTGCATACATCCTTTTAGCTCTTTGGGGTTGTCCCTCTGGGTGCACTGCTAACAGACATATTTTAGAGCAAGATCTACCGTCGTTTCCTTCTCCACATACCTCTGTGCATTTGGACGCTACCGACGTCGTGGGGGGTGTATCTCCCACTTCTTCCTCCCCGCCCTGCTTTGTCGAAGGGTTGGGGGCTTCGCTTGATTTGGGCTTCATAGCTTCCGGATGTAAAGCGGCTATGTGCCTGTCGCTATCGCACTCTGTGCATTTCATAGCTTCTTTGCAGTCCTTGAATAAATGAGTTGTGGAAGCAAAACATTTGAAACAAGCTCCCCATTCCCTGAGTAAGTTCTTTCGCTCCTCTATGGGTTTCATTCTGAATCCGATACACTTGTTAAGCGGATGCGGCCTTTTGTGAATAGGGCATTCTTTGTTGAGGTCCCTTGGTTTCTTGTCCCTGTCGGCCGCCTGGCCGGGACTCGCGTGGGTTCTAGGGGGCACGTCCGTCCTGTGGACCGAGATGGGTGTTTGAGTGTTACCGTATCTCGCCGCTGGTCTCTCATTCCTCAGGCTGCTTTCACTGTGTGTGGTTTGCGTACCTAAGATGAAACTGGGATCGTTCCTGGTCCTTGCCGCTTCGCGGATGAAGCTCAAGAAGAATGAGAATGGGGGTTAGACGACTTGCTTCTCCCTTTTGTATTTGGAACCTTGTGAAATCCATCTTTCTTGGAGGTTGAAGGGTAGCTTCTCCAGGATGGGTCTCACTCCACGTGCTGAGTCTAGGACGTTGAGACCTATTAAGGAATGGTCTTTCCTTGCGAACTCCAGTTCTTGCAGCAGGTCCCCGAGCTCTCGTAACTTCGAGTAGTCTTTAGTTGTGATCTTGGGGAAGCTGTCGACTCTTTTGAAGAGCGAATACTCGACCGCTTCGGGGCTGCCGTAGGACTCTTCTAGCCTTTCCCACACTAGGTCAAGACCTACTTGGGGTTGGTGCACGTTTGCCGCCCGAAGTCTCTTTGCGTGCTCCCTGGATTCGTTCCCCAGGAACTTGAACAGTAGGTTGAGCTCTTCCCTAGCTGAGAAGTCCAAGCTGTTGATTGCATCTTTGAACGTGAACTTCCACGTCCGGTAGTTCTCAGGGCGGTCATCGAAGCTGATGAGTCCTGCTTGCACCAGGTCACGCCGGATCATGTACTTGGCTATGTCTGTCAGGCCTGAGGCATCAGCGTGTTTGTCCCGTTCTGAGGCAGTTGCTGGGAGGGTCTGTACGGTCGCCTCTTCCTTGGCGTGGACGCGTGATGACTGCTGGTCGGTGTGAGGGGCTGTGTTTTCCCGTGTGGGTGTACCTGGATGGCGAGCCTGTTGTAGTGCATCCGTGTGCGCGCTGGCGTGTGGATCACTTTTGCGGCTGTGGCTATCCCAGGCAGCATGTACCATTGAAGGAACAGCGTCTTCTCCTCGTGGGCCTAGCAAGTCTTCGGTGTCTGTGGAGTCACTCCATCTGTGTTGAGATGGTGCGCTGGTGTTTACACTGAAGAGGCTCCTTACGTAGTCTTCAGTGCGTTGGGCTGGATCCTCTGAGGCTATCCGTCTGTACGGTTGCTCCCCACCGTCCTGTCTCGCGGCTGCTTCTAGGACTTCAGGTTGGGCTATGGCGGCGGCGGCTTCCTTCTCTTGGTTTAGGGCCTTTGGGTTGACGTCCACCTCTGCCTTTTTCCGTGCAGCGGTGGCAGTGGCTGCAGCGGCGGTGGCAGCGGCAGTGGATGTCTGCTCCTCCTCTTCCAAGCGGGCCCTTTCTAGTTTCATGACTGCCTCTTTCTGAGCGTATGCGGCCCTGGCACGTGCGGCCTCTGCGGTGGCTCGCGCCTTGGTGGCGCTTGCGCTTGACGCGTGAGATTGCGCTGATCTCGCTGACTTTGAAGAATGCCTGGATGTGCTTGAGCGCTGCGATGCG
Source organism: Ascaphus truei (assembly GCF_040206685.1). Classification (NCBI taxonomy): domain Eukaryota; kingdom Metazoa; phylum Chordata; class Amphibia; order Anura; family Ascaphidae; genus Ascaphus; species Ascaphus truei. The sequence continues at coordinate 46,348,936 of NC_134488.1, read as the reverse complement.
GTTTCCAGCAAAAGGTCTTTCCTCTTACTCTCGGCTTCCGTGATAGAGGTTCGCACGCGGCTGTCACGTGTCAAGTCAATGTTATGCTGTAGGTCCCTTTCTTGCAGGCTTTCGCCGGTGTTAGCCCTGGCCAAGTAAGTGACGTATGCCTCTGACAGCTCTTGGTAGCGTGCATGATCTATCTTTAATTGAGTTATTGCCTGCTCGAGCTATTGTACATAATTGCCAGCGCCGGCGACATTGCGTATCCCAAGTGTGGTTGTTTCCCAGGCCAACTCTAATTTAGCGCGGTGCGCTTCAATGTCAGTCTCATATTTTTCGCGGGCCTTTTGTGTCAGTGTGACTGCCCGTTTGGGCCTTGCGCCTGCCTGCGCCTGTTGCAGTTGTGCAGCGGTCTCTGTGTCTGAGTGATCGCTTTCCTGAGTGATGTCTGGTGAGGCTCTGTTCTGCAATGCTGTAGGTGTGTGTAGGCCTTTAGCCAGTGCGTGTGGCGTGCGGTCTTTTACCTGTGTCAGCGATGGGCGTCTGTCTCAGATGATGCCGAGCGGTGTCCTGCAGCGTGCAGCGTAGGGGTAGCTGTACTCACAGGTGTCCGGTGGCTCTGACCCGTGCCCTGGTGGGTGTCCGGTAGCGTGGCCCTTGATGGCGCTTGCCGTGGGGACGTGCGCAGGGGTAGGTGAGATGGTGGCTCCTCACTATGGGGCTGTGCAGGGGGTGAACTCAGACAGAGAAAGGCAATTAGGTTTGTGTGTAAGGTGCACTGTCAGTCTGCAAAGCTGCTGCCTTGGGTGCAGGGTTGGTGCTGGCTGTGTCCAGTGTAAATCTGCTTGCTTATCTGTAAGGTTGCAGGCTGTGTGCAGTTTGCTGTATGAAGCTTGCTGCCCTGTCTGGCAGAGTAAAGCTGCTGCTTGTCCTGGGGTGCAGAGACTATTCTGTATAGCATAAGTCTTTGAGTAGTAGCTCCTGTGTGATTCCCTAACACAGGTCTTTGTTTTACTATCCTGAAGCCAGGGTCACGAATGATGTATGAATGACTCCAGTTAGCTTAACTCATGTCTCACCTCTTCCAAAGCACAAACAATTCCTTTTCTCTTTCTTGGTTTTATTGAGGGAAATCACAGGGAGATAGGTGCTTGTAGATGTAATGTTGGGAGAGAGTGCTTCTCTGTCTGCTGTGCAGTGTATCAATGATGAGACAGTGTAAAACAAAAAGGCCTTGCTGGGGTAAATAGCAGGCAGTTACTCACTCAGAGTCCAGGGTGAAAAGGAAGTGAGGAGTAAGGGTCACACTAGATGGGAAGTGAGACTATACTAACTGTCAGCAAGGACAGGGGGGTAGGAATAGCCCACTCTCAGCTAGGAGAATATGAGCTGCAGGCAACCAACACAGGCTGTGTAAACAACATACTGTATAGCAATAATGTTGCATTTTACATGCAGCGTTGCTGCTGGGACAGGGGAAACTGACAGGCAATTAAACAAGGGAGAAATGGATCCCATAAACTAAAGGAGAAACGGAGGAATATGGAATCTAGTTCCAGGACAAGGTGAGAGAGATATACAGGGAGAGAAGGGATACACAGAGATAGAGGGGGAGAGAGATGTACTGTACACTACAGTATACACAGAGAGAGAGAGAGATACAGGGAGAGAAGGAATACACAGAGAGAGTGGGGAGATAGAGAGATACAAGGATCGAAGGGATACACTGAGAGAGTGGGGGTGAGAGAGGGAGAGATGTATACACAGAGAGAAAGAGAGAGAGATACAGCGAGAGAAGGAATACACAGAGAGAGGTAGAGCGAGAGAGACTGCAGTAGGGGAGCAGGAAAGAGAGACTGCAGGAGGGGAGCAGGAAAGAGAGACTGCAGGAGGGGAGCAGGAAAGAGACTGCAGGAGGGGAGCAGGAAAGAGAGACTGCAGGAGGGGAGCAGGAAAGAGAGACTGCAGAAGGGGAGCAGGAAAGAGAGACTGCAGGAGGGGAGTGTAAGGCTGGGGCCTTGGTGCCTTCACCTGCTCAGAGGCATGCGGAGGCTGTGAAGTGACCCGCGTGAAGCGGTGCTTTCCCTGGCCATGGTGGACACGCCGTGGGGGGTGTGCCTAGGGGCATCATGGAGCTGGTTCACCCTCATTGGGTGAATCACTCACGTGACCGGCCTGTTGCATCAAGAAATCAGTTTCAACAGATTTCTTGCGCAACGCGCGCTCCCTCCCGCTTCCGCCCGCACGCCGCATGGAGGCGATCACTGCCTTAAGGCAGTCTGATCGCTCAGCGGCAGGCGGCTCCGCACGGTCTGTGGCACCGTGGCCCCAGCCTAAGAGAGAGACTGCATGAGGGGAGGAATAGAGAGAGACGAGAGAGAGACTGCATGAGGGGAGGAATAGAGAGAGAGGAGAGAGCGACTGCATGAGGGGAGGAATAGAGAGAGACGAGAGAGAGACTGCATGAGGGGAGGAATAGAGAGACACGAGAGAGAGACTGCATGAGGGGAGGAATAGAGAGACACGAGAGAGAGACTGCATGAGGGGAGGAATATAGAGACACGAGAGAGAGACTGCATGAGGGGAGGAATAGAGAGAGACGAGAGAGAGACTGCATGAGGGGGAGGAATAGAGAGAGACGAGAGAGAGACTGCATGAGGGGAGGAATAGAGAGAGACGAGAGAGAGACTGCATGAGGGGAGGAATAGAGAGAGACGAGAGAGACTGCATGAGGGGAGGAATAGAGAGAGAGACGAGAGAGAGACTGCATGAGGGGAGGAATAGAGAGAGACGAGAGAGAGACTGCATGAGGGGAGGAATAGAGAGAGACGAGAGAGACTGCATGAAGGGGAGGAATAGAGAGAGACGAGAGAGAGACTGCATGAGGGGAGGAATAGAGAGAGACGAGAGAGAGACTGCATGAGGGGAGGAATAGAGAGACATGAGAGAGAGACTGCATGAGGGGGAGGAATAGAGAGAGACGAGAGAGAGACTGCATGAGGGGAGGAATAGAGAGACACGAGAGAGAGACACGAGAGAGAGACTGCATGAGGGGAGGAATAGAGAGACACGAGAGAGAGACTGTATGAGGGGAGGAATAGAGAGAGACGAGAGAGAGACTGCATGAGGGGGAGGAATAGAGAGAGACGAGAGAGAGACTGCATGAGGGGAGGAATTGAGAGAGATGAGAGAGAGACTGCATGAGGGGAGGAATAGAGAGAGACGAGAGAGACTGCATGAGGGGAGGAATAGAGAGAGAGACGAGAGAGAGACTGCATGAGGGGAGGAATAGAGAGAGACGAGAGAGACTGCATGAGGGGAGGAATAGAGAGAGACTGCATGAGGGGGAGGAATAGAGAGAGACGAGAGAGAGACTGCATGAGGGGAGGAATAGAGAGAGACTGCATGAGGGGAGGAATAGAGAGACACGAGAGAGAGACTGCATGAGGGGAGGAATAGAGAGAGACGAGAGAGAGACTGCATGAGGGGAGGAATAGAGAGACACGAGAGAGAGACTGCATGAGGGGAGGAATAGAGAGACATGAGAGAGAGACTGCATGAGGGGAGGAATAGAGAGAGACGAGAGAGAGACTGCATGAGGGGAGGAATAGAGAGACACGAGAGAGAGACTGCATGAGGGGAGGAATAGAGAGAGACGAGAGAGAGACTGCATGAGGGGAGGAATAGAGAGAGACGAGAGAGAGACTGCGTGAGGGGAGGAATAGAGAGAGACGAGAGAGACTGCATGAGGGGGAGGAATAGAGAGAGACGAGAGAGAGACTGCATGAGGGGAGGAATAGAGAGAGACGAGAGAGAGACTGCATGAGGGGAGGAATAGAGAGACACGAGAGAGAGACTGCATGAGGGGAGGAATAGAGAGAGACGAGAGAGAGACTGCATGAGGGGAGGAATAGAGAGAGACGAGAGAGAGACTGCATGAGGGGAGGAATAGAGAGAGACGAGAGAGAGACTGCATGAGGGGAGGAATAGAGAGACACGAGAGAGAGAGACTGCATGAGGGGAGGAATAGAGAGAGACGAGAGAGAGACTGCATGAGGGGAGGAATAGAGAGAGAGAGAGACAAGAGAGAGACTGCATGAGGGGAAGAATAGAGAGAGAGAGACAAGAGAGAGACTGTAGAAAGACTGTAGAGAGACAGACAGAAAAGAGAGGGAGACAGAGACAAAGAAAGAGAGCAATACTCTCTGCCAGGAGAGACCCTGCCGAGAGGAACGATAGTGTGAGGCACACAGAGTGTCTGGGACGTCAGGATGAGTCAGGACTTTAATCGGTACCTCTCTCACCATCAATTTCCAGGCACTAAGCAGAGCTAACCCTTCGTGTTCTGGAAGTGTGTGAGCATCCTGCAGTCTAACACTGCCCGTCTGAACAAATCTACGTGGGATTGCTAATCAGGTCTAGTGGGGATCAGACAGGAGTTATAGAATAAGGTTCCCTCTCATTATTAGCGACTTGTCTATTTGTTCTGAAAACAAAAAAATGAAGAACATTAAATTCCTTCTCTCTGTGCAGCTGCTGCAAGTGAGTGGAATTAGGACATACTGAGAATTTATTTATTCAATGTAAATGTCTCAGTCTGTGGAGTGTTTTTCAGTTTATTTTCCTACTCTCTGGTAAGAGCTTTGATAATGAATGAAAGGTTATTGGAGATGGGGATAATACCATGAAACAGACGAGTTATTCTGCATCACAGCTGTCAAGACATACTAAAGTTACAACTTAAGTATGACACTGCTCCCCAGTGTGTGACTACTACTTATTGAGTAAGACTGCCCCTCCCCGTGTTTGAGACTGCTCCCCAGTGTGTGATGTCTCCTCATTGAGTGAGACTGTCCTACATTGAGTGAGACTGCCCTCCCCCTGTGTATGAGACTGCTCCCCAGTGTGTGACTGCTCCTCATTGAGTGCGACTGATTTTCATTGAGGGAAACTGCTTTCCATTGAGTGAGACTGCCTTCCCAATGAGTGAGACTGCCTTCCCAATGAGTGAGACTGCCTTCCCAATGAGTGAGACTGCCTTCCCAATGAGTGAGACTGCCTTCCCAATGAGTGAGACTGTCTTCCAATGAGTGAGACTGTCTTCCAATGAGTGAGTGCCTTTCATTGAGTGAGACTGCCTTTCATTGAGTGAGACTACCTTCCAATGAGTGAGACTGCCTTCTATTGAGTAAGACTGCTATCGCAATGAGTGAGACTGCCTTCCATTGAGTGCAACTGGTATCACAATGAGCGAGACTGCCTTCCATTGAGTGAGACTGGTATCGCAATGAGTGAGACTGGTATCGCAATGAGTGAGACTGCCTTCCATTGAGTGAGACTGGTATCGCAATGAGTGAGACTGCCTTCCATTGAGTGCGACTGGTATCACAATGAGCGAGACTGCCTTCCATTGAGTGAGACTGGTATCGCAATGAGTGAGACTGGTATCGCAATGAGTGAGACTGCCTTCCATTGAGTGAGACTGGTATCGCAATGAGTGAGACTGCCTTCCATTGAGTGCGACTGGTATCACAATGAGCGAGACTGCCTTCCATTGAGTGAGACTGGTATCGCAATGAGTGAGACTGGTATCGCAATGAGTGAGACTGCCTTCCATTGAGTGAGACTAGTATCGCAATGAGTGAGACTGCCTTCCATTTAGTGAGACTGGTATCGCAATGAGTGAGACTGCTTACTAATGAGGGACACATCTTTCAATGAGTGATGCATCTTTACAATGAGAATATCTTTCATTGAGTGAGACACACTTATAGTAACTCAGACTAACCTTTACTGATTACGACTACTCTCCAGTGTTTGTGACTTCCTTTCAGTTATAAATACTTTCACCTATTACTCCATACAACCCTCCTATTACCCCATATAACCGCTCTCTATAACTCCTCCTATTTCCCCATATAACCTCTCCCTATAACTCCTCCTATTACCCCATATAACCGCTCTCTATAACTCCTCCTATTTCCCCATATAACCGCTCCCTATAACTCCTCCTATTACCCCATATAACCGCTCTCTATAACTCCTCCTATTTCCCCATATAACCTCTCTATAATTTCTATTACTCCATATACTCGCTCCCTAAAGCTCCTCTTATTGCCCCATATGACCTCTCTCTATAACTCCTCCTATTACTCATATAACCTCTCCCTATAACTCATCCTATTAACCCATATAACCAATCCCTATAACTCCTCCTATTAACCCATATAACCCCTCCCTAGAACTGCTCCCATTACCCCATATATCCTCTCCCTGTAACTCCTCCTATTGCCCCATATAAGCACTCACTATAACTCCTCCTATTGCCCCATGTAACCACTCCCTATAACTCCTCCTATCACCCTTAATATCCCCTCCCTATAACATCCTATTATCCCATATAACCTCTCCCTATAACTCCTCCCATTACTCCATATACCCTCTCCCTATAACTCCTCATATTACCCATATGTCCCCTCCCTATAAATTCTCCTAGTTTCCCATATAACCACTCCCAACATTGATCGCTGACACTTAAGAAGTTGGAGGTCCCTGCCAGCAGCAAAGGGGTTATGAGAAATCCAATTCACTGGTCCAAAGGTGTCCAGTCATTTATTTCAACTAGAGACAATTACTATCGGACTGTTGCTTCCCAATCGATAAGCCGACACCCCGAGCTTGTCACGCACGTAATTGTAACTTAAAAGAAGATGCTAAAATTGACCAGTAATTATCCCCTTCCTTAGCTTAAAGGGTATTTTTTTTTATATATCTGTCTGTGCTTTGAATTAATAGTGCCAAGACATTGGGACATGGGGTCAGCTCCATTACTAGTGATGGATTGGAAGAGCTCGGAATGTTACATAGTATGACTTGTTAATTATAACAGTGATACATGTGATGTCCCATTTAATTACATTGCTGTTACATATGATAGCCCTTTAATTAGAGGACGTATACATACAGTATGGTGGTTCTATAATTGTAAGACACTTACAATTTGATGGTTACATGTAATACAACTGCAATAATAAATGTATAATTATGCCTATGATAGTTCTGTCATTTAAGGATTATACGATAAACTGTTTTTTTATTATAAGACTATTACATATGATAGAATAATAATTATAGCCTTATTACTCTTGATGGACCTTTAATTGCAGCAGAGGATATGAATGAATGTATCATGGGATTATGATTAAGCTTTCATATATCGGATTATTACGATAGCATAATAATTATAACATTATCACTTATAATAGACTTTTGATTGCGTCATTCTTTCACATGATAGAGCAGGGGCGGCCAACTCCAGTCCTCGAGACCCCCTCCCCAACAGATCAGGTCTTCAGGATATACCTGCTTGAGCCCAGGTGGCTCAATCAGTGGCTCAGTCAAAGAGCCTGCTTCAGCACAGGTGGCTCAAACAATGGCTCAGTCGAAGAGCCTGCTTCAGCACAGGTGGCTCAACAGTGGCTCAGTCTTCGATTGAGCCACTGATTGATCCACCTGTGCTGAAGCAAGGATATCATGAAAACTTGACCTGTTGGGGAGGGGGTCTCGAGGACTGGAGTTGAGAACCCCTGTAATAGGGGTTTGTGTTTTGACAAAAAATAGGAAAATGGGGAGACTAGTGGTTCTTACCTGCTGAAAATGTCTGTGATTCTTTGCAGGCTCAAGCTATGTGACACCTCCTAACATCCCCACCCTGAAAACCTGACCTGTTTGTGGCCCTTGAGGACTGGAGTTGCCCACCCCTGTGATATGAGTATCTGGGCGTATGAATGATAAAATGATGGCATAAGGCAGATGTTTAGTAACCCTGTATAGGTCTCGTACATCTGGCCGTTCTAATTAGAAGAATGATGAATGAGATGGCTTCTAAATCATGGAAATATTATAAATATATATCAAATATATTGTATTTTAATGATATAGATGTTGCATACAATATTTTTGGAATGATACGATGTTTCTTTATAGAAGAGTGATATATGTACGATCTGCTTATTATTCCAACAGTAGATATGATGGGGAATGAAATGTGAGTGATGGTGTAAATAATGGGGTTTGTAACGTTATATATGTTTATGTTATATGGGGTTAACCTTCAATCACTCTATATTTACATCCTAATCCCTCCCATCCGTGGTGGCTGATTGATAAATTGATATGCTGAAAATGTCAGGAAGGGAGGAAGCTTCCAATTGGTCTGGAAATCGTGGATTTCCAGTCTCTGCATTCAATGATATAGTTATTTATGTATGTTTAGCACATGAGCCTTTTGAGACCAAGTACTAACTCATGCTGGTCTATTGAAATAATCTTTCGCCGTGCTATAATTTACATGTGTTTTAGTGGTTTCAAGTTCTTGTAGAAGTTTTTGCTGTCCTATAATTAGTATTTATACCCATTGTTCCTTTTGCTCACAGGGAGTGGTACTCAGCCTTGGAATCTGCCAGCGATGTATAAATAACAGCATTAATAGAAAGTGCCTCCAGGCAACTGTGCCTTTCTTATAGCTGGGGATAGAAGCTGGTTATTGAAATGACATCAGCTTCTACTCAGAGGTGGAAATATGACCTTCTGTGGATCATAAATAGCAGAATGAGAACGGGATGTGCACTTCTGGGAACCTCCTATGTTTCGTTGTTTATAATTGTTATTGTGAATCAATGGATGCTGCCCTAAAGCCTCTGACAAAGTGCGTCTTGTATTTTTGTATTTTATTACTGTTGGGTAATAGAAAAAAATTAAATAACAAGGTTTTTTGGGGGGCAAGCGGCTGCCTGGAAGCTGCTGGTCAAGTCTGGGTAGCTGTGTCTGTGAGATTCTATGTGGTAAGGCAGAGATGGCCAACTCCAGTCCTCACAGGCCCCCAAGAGGTCAGGGTTTCAGGATATCCCTGCTTCAGCACAGGTGGCTCAATGAGTCCCAGCTTCAGCACAAGGGGTGCAATCAGTCCCAGCTTCAGCACAGGTGGCTCAATCAGTGGTCCAGTCTTCGAGTGAGCCACTGATTGACACACCCGGGCTGAACCAAGGATATCATGAAAACCTGACCTGTTGGATCAGGGGGGTCTTGATTGAAGACTGGAGTTGACAACCCCTGTAATAGAAGTTTGTAGTTTGACAACAAATAGGAAAATGGGGAGACTATTGGTTCTTACCTGCTGACAATGTCTGTGTTTCTTTGCATGTGCAGGTTTAAGCTATGTAACACCTCCTAACATCCCCACCCTCGAACCTTAATGGGATCAGCTGATCAGCTGGACCACCTTCCATCCCACAACGAGCAGCAACTTTGCCTTTTGTGTCAACATTGTCCCTCATCCCCTCTAGAGTGTAAGCTCCCAGGATCAGGGCTCTCATGGCCTCTTTGTATCTGTTTGTGCTTGTCTGTCCTTACTTGTATTTGTATGTACTGTAATTCTGTTTATGTAATGATCAAATGTCTGTACCCCCACTGTACCACGCTGGCGCTTTTAAAGTAAATAATCATATTAATTATTATTATTAATATTATTATTATAATACAATGTTTTTTGTAATGATTTTAAGTAGACTAAGATTGGAATGTACAAAACTGTAAGGTATTCGGGATATGCTCTGGCAGGACCAGACTGGAAGGTACCGAGTATAAGTTTAGGTTGGGAGGAAAGAAGTGTTACTGCATCTGCTGCTGGATGGTAGAAGATTCAGGCTCAGTATTCTATGTGCAAAGTGAGGCTTTAGAAGGGAGCTGGCCATGGTGCTGGAGTATCTGGTTCCTGGCACATGTGAATTGAGTAGAAAGAAAATGATAGGAGGTTGGGTCAAGGAGGCAAATAGTGACTGGCCATAACTGTCCGTGGTCAGTGATGCTCATCATTCATTCATTCCCTAATATAAAGTTGGACAAATGCCATTAAGAAATAGGTAAATCTACAGACCACAATATTCTTCTCTGATTAATATACCTTTGTTCAATAAATAAAAATCCCATATGTGGTGGATTTGCATGTCTCAGGTCTGCAACCCTGTCTTGCCCTATTGTTGCTTATCAAACATTGCTCCCACTGCAGCCAAGGATTCTGGGTAATAACATGCAAATGAGCACACAGTGTTTTACTACTTATCCATTTTAACATGGGATCCTATACGTTTCTGCCTGCGTATTACACTGCTGTCCAGCACAGCCTGGGTTACAGAAGTTAACCTTTATTCAACAAATGTTATTATTGTTAATATTTGTTGACTTTTTTGAAAATGTTTTGATTTCTCAATCCACAAGGTATCCTTTTACATTAATAGTTATAGCGTTTTGGGATCTATATTGATCCTGGGGAACTGCAAGTTTGGTGCTGGGTCCGATCCCTTTGTAAATGGGCAATTCTGCATAGGTGTAGCTTTGAACACAAGTGTAGATACTATGTCTTCAACTACATCTATTAGGAACGCTCACGTTGGTGCATTAAAAGGTATAATGCCTGCTACAAATGGGTCTTTAAGGAATATTAATAGCATATTAAATAGCTGCTTGTACAGTATAGATCATTTTGTTACCTCCTTGTGGTCTGCCAATGTGACAGTGTAAGTTCAACGCTCATCGTCCTGTTTTGCAGAGAGTTATGTCATGCCCAGACCACCACAGGGCTCCATGACGATTTGTGGAAGATGCCCCATGTCCTGGCGCCTCTGGTGCTCCTTCTGCTGTGGCTGATGAAGTCTGCTGGTAGCCCTCACTCCCTGCGGATTGGTGAGTAGATGAGAGCAGAGCACCTGGGCGTTTGTATTTGACCTCCACTGCTCCCCTTATGAATGGAGATCTAGATGCTTCTGGTCAGATCTATAGCAAAGGTCAGATCTTCAACCAGTAGAAATGTATTTTTATCCATATTCTCTCATCCCCTTACCTGAGGTCACTGGAGACTCGCAGCTCCCAAGCCTTATAAACCAGCATGAACCCTTCCATCATAGCTGGTCCTAGGCGTACACTCCAATTGGAAAGTGTAGGCTCATGTTTTCAGGTTCAAGAAGCAAGTTCAATTCAGCAAATAAGGGGTATATTCCCTGGCATGCAGGTACAGAGAGGAGTCCAAGACTGGCAGATACAAGCTGTAGACTTGGGGTGCAGGGGCTCTCTGTTGGGATTTCTTGAGAGTTTCTTGTTCCGTTTGGGTGTTGCGGTGTCCACATTTAGGAAAATGCCGACTTCCCTGCACCCAATCGGTTTAATTAGCTCATTAAATTCAACCCTCTTCCAAAAATATTTTTCTCCCACCCACTGTGTCTTTTCCCTGTCCAGGTGCTGGTGTGGCCTGGAAACCAAGAGTGATTGGGTCACTTTGCATTTCTCTGGCTCTTCCTGTGAGATATCACCAGAGAGGCCAAGACTAAACTAATCTGTGCAGAGAGCAATCGGGCAAGAAAAGTTAGTGGTGTTATACTGGGATGTAGGAGAGTACCCCCGCCCTACCAAGCAATGGGGCAAATCTCTGTATACATCAACAATACTCATCTGAAGGGTCTCAGCAATAACAAAATCCACAATTAAAGACATCAATTAAATACAATACATTAAGAAGAATCAAGAAATTATCTGTGTGTATACAATGTATATGTGTGTTTGTATATACATAGAGAGTATATATATATACAGTGTTCGACAAACCTATACATTTGCTCGCCCCAGGCGAGTGGATTTAACCCCCGGGCGAGTAAATATTGGCCCAAGCAGCACACGTTTGGTACTAGGTGGCGAGTAGATTTTTTTGTGTGGCGAGTAGATTTTTTGGTGATTTGTCAACCACTGTATATATATATAGAAACAAAACACTGTATTGAAAAACACATATACAAAACAATGTATTGAAACAGACACAAAAATGGGGGAAGAAGGTCCCTCTGGGGATCGACACGTCGGAACTTTGTGTCTGTTTCACTGCTTTGTTTTGCTTACTTACCTCTGAGTGTTGCCTCTCTTTGCTGTTCTGCTGCCCTGCTGGATAGTAACGTACTCTTTACATTATTTATGGGACTAGCACCAGGCCTTTTTTGGATATCTACATTGGAGTGCTTGCTGTTTCACATATATATATATATATATATATATATATATATATATATATATATATATATATATATATATATATATATATGTCTGTGTGTGTATACGTCTCTGTGTATATACAGAGAGAATGTGTGTGTGTACAATGTATGTGTGTTGTATATACATAGAGAGTGTGTGTGTGTGTGTGTGTGTGTGTGTGTGTGTGTGTGTGTGTGTGTGTGTGTGTGTGTATATATATATATACATATACATGAAAAGTATATGTGTTTGTGTATATACATAGACATTATATGTGTGTATACACAAGGAAAGTACATGTGTGTATGTATATACATAGAAAGTATACATGTGTTTGTGTATATACATAGAAAGTATGTTTGTGTGTGTGTGTGTGTGTGTATATATATATACATAGAAAGTGTATGTATTTATATACATGGGAAGTATATGTGAGTGTATATACATAGAAAGTGTGTGTGTGTATACATGGAAAGAATATACTGTGTGTGTATATATGCACATTTCAGTAGATGATTTTATCCAATATACAGTATATAAATACATGTCCAAAACAACATTTGGTTAGCTAAATTAAACTGTATTAAATAATGCGAACAAAATATTAAGGGTAACAAATGATTAATTGATTTCATTATGTTACCTTTGCATTACTGAAATAATAATAATGTGTATGTTACCATATAAATCCAGCTTTGGGCCTTCAGGCCGCGGTTTGAAAAGGTTTTGAGGGTCTGAGACGAGAACGAGATGAGTTCTTTTTTACAGCAGATCTCTCCCAGCTGAAGCTCTGTGTAGTGAAACTGGCAGAGCCGGAGTCTGAGTGTTTGATGTGAGGAGGCAGAGGGGTGTGATATATCTCTGATGAGCGGGATTTGGAAGCAGCTGGGAATAGCAGGAGAGATTTTAGTGAGCGAGGCGGATGCCTTTCAGAGGCCCTTGCTTTAATGTTATGGACATCACAAGGATCCTGTTGGGACACATTACCTTCATGGCAATGAATGTATTATTTCTATTATAAACTAAAAGAACAAAACGATATGACACATCAAAAAAAAAAAGATCTTTTTGCAATGCCTTTGCTATTCCAATACTAAGCGATCCCTGTTATTACTTGCTAGCAGCTCCGTGCCACGGAGTGAGAGGGAGGGAGACTTTGGAAGCGCAAATTTAAACTTGTTGTTGGACTTATGTCAGCGTTATGGGAGAACTTCTCCTAGTGGTAACCGCACCTGCCTTTGGCGTGAGAGACGTTGAACCCGGATGCACTGCCACTTCCTATACCTGTGCCATGGTCACTGTGACATTAGATTGTAAGCTCTCTGGGGCAGTGGCACAAGGTACTATGACCACGCTGGGACATGCAGGTGGTTGATTCCACCTTGTGTACAGCCTGTGCTGGGCGAGAATCTGTCGCTGGGATTCACTAAGCTTCAATAACGGGTATGAACGGCGGTCATCTCCAGATCAAGCTCCGATACCCCTTATCTAAGCATAGGACGTGTCCCCCCTATCATAGAGGTGACATCAGAAGACACTCAGAAGGTCTTGTGAGAACCAATACCTGGCGTAGACCTTCCGTTACAAACTGCTTTCTTTACTATAAGTTGATGCCAAAAGAGCCAATTTCTATGTTGCTCTTCTAAAGCTCCCATGCAGAATACTGCCACAGTGCGAGGCCACTTCCCAGTGCTATTGAAGAGGTCAGCTCCAATCAATGGAATTGGACTACTGTCTTCTCCTTAAAGCTGCAGTTCAGTCAATATCCTGCATGTGTGTTTTTTTTAAGAAATCAGTTCTGTAGTAAGAAAAAATACTTTTAGCATTTTCTGTTTTAAAAAAAAACAACTTTTAAAGACCAATTTTCTTGTATTCTATTTTAACAGCCATTTGCTAAGGCACTGCCCCTTCATGTCCTGTCACAAGCCCTGGCACACCCCTTTGTCAGCCCTGCCCTCCCTCTAGCACATGTCAGTGCAGGAGTGCTCATGAATATTCATGAGCTTCCACTGACAGACAAGCAGAATATAAACAGATCCCTTCACTAATTATGTCACCAAATTTCAACCTATCAATACATGGAGAACGAATTGACTGACAGCTATACAGTTCTTTAGGTAATTAGAGATTGCAAACATAAAACTATTGAAGTAAAAAAATAAATTAAAAAAAAAAAAGACTGAACTGCAGCTTTAAAGGGGGTGTACAAAGCAGAGATGCATAGTGTGCACGCACCTCCCATGAAAGGGGTTACCCACTATCGTCCAAGTTTAATAGTGAGGCTCTGTAATACTGGGGCTGACACAATTTTGGCTGGGGATGAACTTTTCTTCTGCTTCAGCACATTTCTATGCCTTTTCCATCTTCCTGCTCCCTCTGTGAATCTGAATTCCACCCTAGACTGCTTCCACACTCAGGAAGAGCTGGAAATAGGATATGTCCCCACATTCTGACCCTAATCATATGCCCAGATCAGCCGGAGCTGAGACACTCGTTGGACAGAATCGCACCAGATTTAGCAAAGAAAACACTCCAATTGCTTTCAATGGGATCCCTTTACTTTGATGAGTCTTGATTTTGAGGTAGGTTATTCTGAGCCTGTGGGACACATGGGGAACGTTTCTGTATTCTGCACTGATCAATGCAGGCACGGAGAAAGCGCTCGCGTAGCAACCCTGGAAAGCCAATGGGACCCATAAATCGTGGTGTGGAAATGCTGAGGCGGTGACATAAATATTGTTTATCATAAACCCTCTGTCACTGTAAATAGCCAGCATTCTGAGGCATACGGTGCTGCCGGCTGTGAGCACCTTTTGTTCTACATATAGGTCCCTGATTAAGGCACTGGGACTGCCTCAGCTGGACAAGATTTGAGTTCCGTTCCTTTAAAACAGATACCCGGAAGCATAGAATTTGACGCAATTAAGAACCTAATGACACGCCTAGCCTGGCCACTTTCCTATCCACTTTAAAATCTCACACCCTAGTTCAAGGGGCGGCCAACTCCAGTCTTCAAGGGCCACCAAAAGGACAGGTTTTAAGGATATCCCTGCTTCAGCACAGGTGGCTCAATCAGTGGCTCAGTTGAAGACTGCACAACTGATTGGGCATCCTGTGCTGAAGCAGGGACCAATTGAGCCCCCTGTGCTGAAGCAGGGACCAATTGAGCCTCCTGTGCTCAAGCAGGGGACCAATTGATCCACCTGTGCTGAAGCAGGGATATCCTTAAAACCTAACCTGTTAGTGGCCCTTGGTGACAGGAGTTGGCATCTCCTGCCCTTAGTTGATCGTTCTTTTATACTTAGGATAGTGGTTTGCCTGTCCCAAGCATTTTTGAATTCCCTTACTGTATTAGCCCCCTACCACCTCTGCTGGCAGGCTGCGCAATGGATTCACCACCCTTTCCGTATTGTTGTTATTATTATTATTAAATAAGTATTTTGCTTTTCTTTACCATATCCCCCTCTTTCTTCTCTACTCCGGGCTATACACATGAAGTCTTTTCCTGACATGTATGATATAATCGGAGCTGATGTCTTCTCTAACTTGGGAAGTGGCACAGCAGCAGGTGAAGTGAGCACATAGCAGCCCCACTGGCAGTCAGCGGGTTAATCCTAATTATGGAAATAAATATCCACACGGCATATAACATAATTAGCAGCATTGAGCTTTGCCCAGCCTGACAGTACAGAAGTCTCGAGGAGAATGAGATTTTGGAGGAGGGGTCAGCACTAATTAAATCAGATCCTCGTTAGTGCACCAGCAGGGAGTTCCCCCCGAAAATAAATGGTAGTTTTTAACCGGAGGTGTCTTTTTCTGCAGCTAATTTGGAAAAGGAAGGCGCTGAAAGACTTGAGGTTCTCAAATGAAGCAAAGTTCAGTGGTATGAGATGAAATGGAGATTAAACGAGTACAATTATCAGAAGATTACCATGGTATAGCAATCCTTTATTAAATACATTTCTTAAATTGGCTTCCTCGTCTGGGGATGTTAACTGCTTCAGTACAGTAGGTACAAATACAGATGCAGGTAAGCATTCAGATATTGGTGTGAGGAATATATAAATATATATGTGTGTGTGTGTGTATCACCAAGGTGATCCAAATATCAGCACAACACAAGGGGTAGAAGAAAAAAGGGGTATTTATTGAAACAGCAAGATCAACAGGAGGAGGAAACAGAGAGACAGCAAGGAGAGGAGGAGGAAACAGAGAGACAGCAAGGAGTGGAGGAAGAGGAAACAGAGAGACAGCAAGATCAGCAGGAGGAGGAAACAGAGACAGCAAGAGAGGAGGAGGAGGAGGAAACAACGGAGAGACAGCAAGTAGAGGAGGAGGAGGAAACGGGGAGACAGCAAGGAGAGGAGGAGACAGATGAGATGAGTAGGCGAGGAGGGAGAGTAGTGTGCACAGAGAGGAGCAGACACTGCAGGGTAGGGAGAGCAAAGAGTGGGGAGGAGAGAGTGCAAAGAGGAGCAGGGCATGATGGAGGAGAGAGTAAGGTGGGGAAGAGGGGACAAGAGACAGCAAGGCATTACAAGGAGGGGTGAAAACAATAATGTTTAATTAATATCGTTTCAGATCTGATCGCTCGTATGTTATGCTGGGTACAGCTAGTAATGTGTAATATGCCATATACATTCTAATTATATATAATAAAACATTGTAGAGAAGAGATTAGAGTGTAACCGTTGTGTCTTCGTCTCTCTCCCCCTCAGTAGTATCTAATCACTCTGCTTTCTTCCTGTGTCTGATTCTCGCTCCTGCTGTTCTCTTTGTCTCTGTTGCTTTTTCCCCTTTGGTTGTGTAATTGTCATTTAGATAGACTCAAGCCTAGTCCTTCTCCCATCCACACCCTTCCCCCGCCAACGTAACATGGCGTGTATATATATATATATATATATATATATATATTTATCACTGTGTGCTCATTTGCATGTCATTTCCCAGAATCCCTTGCTGCAGTGGGAACACTGTATATTAGGAAGGAGATAATGGTTGAAAGGCAGTGTTGCAGACCTGTCCAAGACGTGAATGTGCTCACAAGTGATACCGAAACGTTGGCTTACGTGTGTTTTATGTTGTGAATACATACCTTTGGATTAACCCTGTGCAGTTTGCTGTCTCTTTACTGGTCCTTGGATTGGTTCGTATATCATGTGTTCTCTATGGGACTAGCATCTGCTTTTTCTCTATTTTTCATTACAGAGTGCTGACTGAATTTTTTGTGTATATATATATATATATATATATATATATATATATATATATATATATATATATATATATATCTTATACTATATTAGTGAAAGCACTGTATGTTTGCCTGCCTGGATGTCCGGTGTCCCTAGGGGAAATCTCATTGGTCCCTTGGGTCGCCCGCCCCCGCACAC
>NC_134488.1:46167303-46331289 GCF_040206685.1 Ascaphus truei | reverse complement strand
CCTCCTCCGTCCGCTCTCCCCCCCCATCTTCCTCCCGTCCGCTCTCCCCCCCCATCTTCCTCCCGTCCGCTCTCCCCCCCTCCTCCCCTCCGCTCTCCCCCCCTCCTCCCCCTCCGCTCTCCCCCCCCCTCCCCTCCGCTCTCCTCCCCCCCTCCTCCCCTCCGCTCTCCTCCTCTCCGCTCTCCCCCCCTTCCTCCCTCCGCTCTCCCCCCCTCCTCACCTCCGCTCTCCCCCCCCTCCTCCCCTCCGCTCTCCCCCCCTCCTCCCCCCCCGCCCTCCCCCCGCCCCTCCCCTCCGCTCTCCTCCCGCCCTCCCCTCCGCTCTCCCCCGCCCTCCCCTCCGCTCTCCCTCGCCCTCCGCTCTCCCTCCGCCCTCCCTCCGCTCTCCCTCCGCCCTCCCCTCCGCTCTCCCCTCTGCCCTCCGTCCGCTCTCCGTCCGCTCTCCCCCTCCTCCTAGCGGGAAATTTAACTCACGGGCAACGCCGGGTCTCTCAGCTAGTACATTATATAGTGTATATACTGTATTATATATATAATATAACATAATAATATCATGTAATTTAATAATATAATATATTATATAGTATAATATTATATTATATGATATATATATTATATACACATAAACAACTTTGCAAAGTGTCGTAAGAGCGTTGGATAAGCCGTTTTGGCGTTGTAAAAATGAATATAGGTATGCATTGCATAGCGTTGGATAAGCCATTCGTTGGAAAGCGAAGCGTTGTAAAACGAGGACTGCCTGTACTAACATTATTTACGTTAGTTTGCCGGTGGGGGTGTTGCTGCTTTTAGATATAGAAAGGACGCTAGTGTTGGGGAGTTGCATTGCAATGTATATGGGTGTAGAGAGGGGTGTTACACTGCGGGCAGGGTGTGTGTGTGTGACACACTATTAAACTTGGGGTGTTAGACTGCAGTCTGGATGTGTGTGTGACACTATTATACTTGGTGTTACACTGCAGTCAGGATGTGTGTGTGTGACACTATTATACTTGGGGTGTTACACTGCAGTCAGGATGTGTGTTTGACACTATTATACTTGGGGTGTTACACTGCAGTCAGGGTGTGTGTGACACTATTATACTTGGGGTGTTACACTGCAGTCAGGATGTGCGTGTGACACTATTATACTTAGGGTGTTACACTGCAGTCAGGATGTGCGTGTGACACTATTATATTTGGGGTGTTACACTGCAGTCAGTGTGTGTGTATGTGTGACACTATTATATTTGGGGTGTTACACTGCAGTCAGTGTGTGTGTGTGTGTGTGTGTGTGTGTGTGTGTGTGTGTGTGTGTGTGTGTGTGTGTGACAATATTATACTTGGGGTGTTACACTGCAGTCAGTGTGTGTGTGTGTATGTGTAACACTATTATACTTGAGGTGAAGAAATCCAGGCTAACCATAAATGTATCAGTGTACTGACGTCACCGTGCGGTGGGTCCGCGAGTGGGACAGGTTTGAATGGATGCTAGCGTTCCGAACTTCACCCCAGATATGGTTGTATATTAAGTCTGCGTTTTACCATGCTATGAGTTTATTTCAGACTGGCATTATAGTGACATTCCTTTGCGCATCTGCCCAGTACACGGATACACTTACTTACGGTTAGCCGGGGTTTCTTGACCTTGTTCCTCACAAGCAGCGTGGGTATTATAGAGTATCTATTTCCCTTGATGTGATTTGGCATGCATATAGGCAACCTCTGTATGATACTTAGAGTGAAACATAGGTCATCTGTGCTCCGTTACACATACTTTATACTGGACTATATGCCTGTGTGATCAGGAGCATGTGAATGGCCTAAGACACTAACATTGTATAATTGTTTTACGCAGAGGATTATTTGCAACACTATTATACTTGGGGTGTTACACTGCAGTCAGGATGAGTGTGTGTGTGACACTATTATACTTGGGGTGTTACACTGCAGTCAGGATGAGTGTGTGTGACACTATTACACTTGGGGTGTTACACTGCAGTCAGGATGTGTGTGTGTGTTTGTGTAACACTATTATACTTGAGGTGTTACACTACAGTCAGGGTGTGTGTGACACTATTATACTTGGGGAGTTACACTGCAGTCAGAGTGTTGTGTGTGTGTGTGTTTGTGTGTGTGTGTGTGTGACAATATTATACTTGGGGAGTTACACTGCAGTCAGAGTGGTGTGTGTGTGTGTGTGTGTGTGTGTGTGTGTGTGTGTGTGTGTGTGTGTGTGTGTGTGTGTGTGTGTGTGTGTGTGTGTGTGTGTGTGTGTGTGTGATCTCATAGATATAAGGGGAGCGCAAGATACAACATAAAGTAATACTTTTACACTGCAGTCAGGATGAGTGTGTGTGACACTATTATACTTGGGGTGTTACACTGCAGTCAGGATGAGTGTGTGTGTGTGTGAAACTATTATACTTGGGGTGTTACACTGCAGTCAGGATGAGTGTGTGTGTGACACTATTATACTTGGGGTGTTACACTGCAGTCAGGATGAGTGTGTGTGTGACACTATTATACTTGAGGTGTTACACTACAGTCAGGGTGTGTGTGTGTAACACTATTATACTTGGGGAGTTACACTGCAGTCAGAGTGTTGTGTGTGTGTGTGTGTGTTTGTGTGTGTGTGTGTGTGTGATCTCATAGATATAAGGGGAGCGCAAGGTACAACATAAAGTAATACTTTTACACTGCAGTCAGAGTGGTGTGTGTGTGTGTGTGTGTGATCTCATAGATATAAGGGGAGCGCAAGGTACAACATAAAGTAATACTTTTACAATCAGGCAGAAGATCCTGGAGCCAGAATCAGGTCCTATTCTCATCTCCCACGGGGAGAGCAGAGTAACCCAATCTGTGGCAATCGCAGTTCAAATGGTCTGGTCGTTAGGGAAATCTCAGGAACATACAGATAACACACAATAGGGAAAACGTTATTGAAATCTTTATATATATATAACGTTTAAAATCAATACAATGTGCGCTCACATTGGGAATATTCTTTGACGCGTGTAACATAAATATCTATAAAAACAGGCATATCTGAAGCTGTAGACAAGCTACGATCTCACATCCTGATCGATCTCTCGCAGGATGAGGGACATGGGAATATGTCTCCCTCTTTATCCCCAGATTCAACGCGTTTCGCTGTTGGCAGCTTCCTCATGAAAACATAGCCCCTGCCTACCAGACTCATACTATATATATCCCACAGGAAATTATCCCATAACTAATTGAAAGAGGATGAACGTAATAGATACACCTAAACTTGGTCTAGACACATCAATGTGTGTACCGCATGATCATAGCATCTTTGTAACATTTAGAATATATATCAGCTATGCCCTCTCGCTGTGCCCTCTCGCTATGCCCTCTCGCTATGCCCTCTCGCTATGCCCTCTCACTCTGCCTTCTCTCCATGCCCTCTCGCTATGCCTTCTCTCCATGCCCTCTCGCTTTGCCCTCTCGCTTTGCCCTCTCGCTATGCCCTCTCGCTATGCCCTCTCGCTATGCCCTCTCGCTATGCCTTCTCGCTATGCCTTCTCTCCATGCCTTCTCTCCATGCCCTCTCGCTATGCCTTCTCTCCATGCCCTCTCACTATGCCTTCTCTCCATGCCCTCTCGCTTTGCCCTCTCGCTATGCCCTCTCGCTATGCCATCTCACTATGCCCCTGCTTGTGTCCTGCGCTCTACCCTTAACTGTCCCCTCTCCATCCCTTTCAGCTCTACAGCGCTGTCTCGCTTTTATCGTGAATAGCGTCTGTCTTTTTTTTTAATGTGCCAATGTTTCTTGACCATATTACTCATTTTGGTCGCCTCTCTGTTGTATTGAGTGATAAACGCTCTATTGTAGTCTGTGGTTGCAGTACAATATTTTATTTTTGCTTGAGTGTAATACTGTATTATATTGGGGTGTTTGTAATGCTGTATTATCCTTTGGGTGTTACACTGCAGTCAGTTTGTGTGTGACACTATTAAACTTGGGGAGTTACATTGCAGTCAGTGTAGGTGCATGCAACACTATTGTACTTGGGTGTTACATTAATGTCAGGGTGTATGTGTGTAACACTTATATTTGGAGTGTTACACTGTAGTCGGGGTGTATTATACTTGGGGTGTTACACTTTAGTCGGGGTGTATTATACTTGGGGTGTTACACTGTAGTCGGGGTGTATTATACTTGGGGTGTTACACTGTAGTCGGGGCATATTATACTTGGGGTGTTACACTGTAGTTGGGGCATATTATACTTGGGGTGTTACACTGTAGCAGGGTGTATTATACTTGGGGTGCTACACTGTAGTCGGGGTGTATTATACTTGGGGTGTTACACTGTAGCAGGGTGTATTATACTTGGGGTGTTACACTGTAGTCGGGGCGTATTATACTTGGGGTGTTACGCTGTAGTCAGGGTGTATTATACTTGGGGTGTTATACTGTAGCAGGGTGTATTATACGTGGGTGCTACACTGTGGTCGGGGTGTATTATACTTGGGATGTTACACTGTAGTCGGGCTGTATTATATGTGGGATGTTACACTGTAGTCGGGGTGTATTATACTTGGGGTGTTACACTGTAGTAGGGGTGTATTATACTTGGGGTGTTATACTGTAGCAGGGTGTATTATACTTGGGGTGTTACACTGTAGTCGGGGCGTATTATACTTGGGGTGTTATACTGTAGCAGGGTGTATTATACTTGGGGTGTTACACTGTAGTCGGGGCGTATTATACTTGGGGTGTTATACTGTAGCAGGGTGTATTATACTTGGGTGCTACACTGTAGTCGGGGTGTATTATACTTGGGGTGTTACACTGTAGTCGGGACGTATTATACTTGGGGTGTTATACTGTAGCAGGGTGTATTATACTTGGGGTGTTACACTGTAGTCAGGGTGTATTATACTTGGGGTGTTACACTGTAGTCGGGGCGTATTATACTTGGGGTGCTACACTGTAGTCAGGGTGTATTATACTTGGGGTGTTATACTGTAGCAGGGTGTATTATACTTGGTTGCTACACTGTAGTCGGGGCGTATTATACTTGGGGTGTTACACTGTAGTCGGGGTGTATTATACTTGGGGTGTTACACTGTAGTCGGGCTGTATTATACGTGGGATGTTACACTGTAGTCGGGGTGTATTATACTTGGGGTGTTACACTGTAGTCGGGGTGTATTATACTTGGGGTGTTACACTGTAGTCGGGCTGTATTATATGTGGGATGTTACACTGTAGTTGGGGTGTATTATACTTGGGGTGTTACACTGTAGTCGGGGTGTATTATACTTGGGGTGTTACACTGTAGTCAGGGTGTATTATACTTGGGGTGTTACACTGTAGTCGGGGCGTATTATACTTGGGATGTTACACTGTATACAACAGACGACAGAGAAGCCCAATGCTACATCCAACATGACAGAAATACACAGTAAAATACTTTTATATTCTCTTGAAATAGGGTCATTTAGTTTAACCCGTTGGCCAAAGCGTTGTAAGCTTGCGAGCCACGTCAAGGCAGACACCTGTTCGCAAGGCCTAACACTACCAGATACAATACTAATATACCTCTATTAGGATTAATATTCTCATTTACCTCTATTAGGAGGGAGAAAGACCACAGTGGGTCTATATCCAGCAGAATGAGGAACTTGCAAACTAGGGAAGTGGGGAGGGGCGGGCTTAAAACCTGGGAAGGAGGAGCCACTAACCTCCACCAGCTGGAACAGCTGAGAATGGGTTATGTTTTGTTATGTTACACTGTAGTCAGGGTGTATTATACTTGGGGTGTTACACTGTAGTCGGGGTGTATTATACTTGGGGTGTTACACTGTAGTCGGGGTGTATTATACTTGGGGTGTTACACTGTAGCAGGGCGTATTATACTTGGGGTGCTACACTGTAGTCAGGGTGTATTATAATTGGGGTGCTACACTGTAGTCAGGGTGTATTATACTTGGGGTGTTACACTGGAGCAGGGCGTATTATACTTGGGGTGTTACACTGTAGTCAGGGTGTATTATACTTGGGGTGTTACACTGTAGCAGGGCGTATTATACTTGGGGTGTTACACTGTAGCAGGGCGTATTATACTTGGGGTGCTACACTGTAGTCAGGGTGTATTATACTTGGGGTGCTACACTGTAGTTGGGGTGTATTATACTAGGGGTGTTACACTGTAGTCGGGGTGTATTATACTTGGGGTGCTACACTGTAGTCGGGGTGTATTATACTTGGGATGTTACACTGTAGCAGGGCGTATTATACTTGGGGTGCTACACTGTAGTCAGGGTGTATTATACTTGGGGTGTTACACTGTAGTCAGGGTGTATTATACGTGGGATGTTAGACTGTAGCAAGGTGTATTATACTTGGGGTGCTACACTGTAGTCGGGGTGTATTATACTTGGGGTGTTACACTGTAGCAGGGCGTATTATACTTGGGGTGCTACACTGTTGTCAGGGTGTATCATACTTGGGGTGTTATACTGTAGTCGGGGCGTATTATCTTGGGGTGCTACACTGTAGTCAGGGTGTATTATACTTGGGGTGTTACACTGTAGTCGGGGCGTATTATACTTGGGGTGTTACACTGTAGTCAGGGTGTATAATACTTGGGATGTTACACTGTAGTCGGGGTGTATTATACTTGGGATGTTACACTGTGGTCGGGGTGTATTATACTTGGGGTGCTACACTGTGGTCGGGGTGTATTATACTTGGGGTGCTACACTGTGGTCGGGGTGTATTATACTTGGGGTGCTACACTGTGGTCGGGGTGTATTATACTTGGGGTGTTATACTGTGGTCGGGGTGTATTATACTTGGGGTGTTATACTGTGGTCGGGGTGTATTATACTTGGGGTGCTACACTGTAGTCGGGGTGTATTATACTTGGGGTGTTACACTGTAGTCGGGGTGTATTATACTTGGGGTGTTACACTGTAGCAGGGTGTATTATACTTGGGGTGTTACACTGTAGTCGGGGTGTATTATACTTGGGGTGTTACACTGTAGTCGGGGTGTATTATACTTGGGGTGTTACACTGTAGTTGGGGTGTATTATACTTGGGGTGTTACACTGTGGTCGGGGTGTATTATACTTGGGGTGTTACACTGTAGTCGGGGTGTATTATACTTGGGGTGTTACACTGTAGTCGGGGTGTATTATACTTGGGGTGTTACACTGTAGTCGGGGTGTATTATAGTTGGGGTGCTACACTGTGGTCGGGGTGTATTATACTTGGGGTGTTATACTGTAGTCAGGGTGTATTATACTTGGGGTGTTACACTGTAGTCGGGGTGTATTATAGTTGGGGTGCTACACTGTGGTCGGGGTGTATTATACTTGGGGTGTTACACTGTAGTCGGGGTGTATTATACTTGGGGTGTTACACTGTAGTCGGGGTGTATTATACTTGGGGTGTTACACTGTAGTCGGGGTGTATTATAGTTGGGGTGCTACACTGTGGTCGGGGTGTATTATACTTGGGGTGTTATACTGTAGTCAGGGTGTATTATACTTGGGGTGCTACACTGTAGTCAGGGTTACAGCGTTCATTCATTACAGACCCATGTGATATAGTGTTGCACATCTCAGCATCCTGACCTTGTATGGATTTTGGATTTGGTGCAGTTTATTTATTGCTGCAGATCACTCGCTCACTATAACAATAGTACAAAGCGAGCAGAGTCATTTCCTCAGGGAGAGTAACTGGCCATGGGTTTTTATTAACCCCTTCGGAGCCACGCAGAGGACGGGAGACTCGGGGGATGGATGTAGCTCAGCTGCAGCTGGAGACTTGCTGGGTTCATATATCTACATCTCCTGAGTGCAAATCTGCAGCAGATAAATAACCACATTTATCAAATAAAAAGGTTCTATAGAACTCCAGTCCCCAAGAACTCCGAACAGGTCAGGTTTTCTGGATTTCCCAGCTTCAGCATAGGTGGCTCAGTCAAAGACTGAGCCACTGATTGAGCCACCTGTGCTGAAGCAGGGACTGATTGAGCCATCTGTGCTGAATCTGGGACTGATTGAGCTTCCTGTTCTGAAGCAGGGATATCCTGAAATCCTGACCTGTTGGGTGGTCTTGATGACTGAAGTTGAGCCCCCTGCTATAGCATGCAATACACCAGTAATTATTTCCTTTGGATAAAGATGTTTTTTTGTATTTGTGCTGGCGTTTCGCAGACTGGGAGACTGATGCACAGTTCCCTGCGAGGTTAACTATAGGCAGAGGTACTCGGCCTGTCTTAACCCTTTCAATGCTGGAGGGTTCCATATGAAGAGAGGCCAGGGGCTCCGCGGGATTCGAGACCTCACGAGACTGGAAAGAAAAAGGCAATCGGGGGGCGCAAGGTCTTTATTTGCACGAGGATGGGGGCGCAAGGTCTTTATTTGCACGAGGGAAGGGGGGGCTATTTCATCTTTCCAGCAAACAAAAAAGATTTAGCAATGAAACTAATTCCACCTCTGCACCTCATTGCAGCGGAATAATATAAATAAATAGCCCGGGAATTGCATGATTGCGGCTGTTTAGGGATTTCTTCTGTCACCTATAATCAGCGCAGGTGACTTCTCTGCTGGGAGATAATGACTTGTGACACTGTCCAGTAATTGGGCGCCTCTTTTGCCCACACTGTTCCATTTTGGCTTGGGGAGAGACTCTGAGATTGCTGCCACAGGTCCTCGTGGAATAGCAGCGGTCTCCAGAGTTATTAAATATTAATAGCAGCAAAATTGATGAGCAGGGGAGGCAGTAAAAAAATCCTTCTCATTGAATTAGTTATTTTCCCGGCACACCGTACTGAAATAGTGACCCTTTCCATTTATGGACTGATTGTTTTTGGCTGTAGATAACCCCTCCAGGGTTTTTATTCCGTGATACAAGGGGACAGATTTCTTAGAGATAGGAAGTGTGCGTGTTTACCCGTGTGTAACGGCATACTGCTACATCATAATGACTTGTAATTAGGAGTCTGTGGTCATGCACGGATACGTCACATCATATTGCAAGAGATTAACGAAGAAGGAAGAAGCCCCCAATGCTGGCACCAAGATCCTAATTTCATGTCCACTGTCACGGCCAAAAAAATCTCTGTAGGATCAAATTAAATTCCACGTTGTTGATATGCAACCAAAACATTCAGGAAGGCGAGAAGAAGCAAAAAGCTGAATAATATAAAAATGGGGAAATAAAAGAACTAACCCCAATGAGTGAGATCAAAGTCTCACCTAAGATAGCGTATAGCGCCCAGAGACCCAAGAGCTACATATATCCCCTCAAACCCACCTTGATGCAACTCGTGGAGAGACCGATGCACAAAAAGGAGCACACCGGAAATACCTTGGAGATATGCTAATAGGAGTTATTGAAATATACTTTGCATATCCTATTGGCAGATATCCCAGGTATCTCAGGTGTTATCCTTTGTGTGCACAGGTGTCACTCCACGAGTTGTTGGAATATTGATTGAGGGAATGTACTGTATATAGCCCTTGGGACACTAGTCTCTCTCCCCCTCCCCTTTCCTTCCTTTCTCCCCTTCTCCCCTTCTTCCCTTCTCCCCCTCTTCCCTTTTCCTTTCTCCCCCAACAAGCTGTAAATAGACACTTGTATGGTCTACACTGATTTGCATAATGTGTGTGAGCCTGGAGTGAGTGGTGAGTATACTTGTGTTTCTCCGCAGCACGGCGCCTATACACTTCTGAATATGCTCTATGCTACGGAACGGCCTCTGCTAGAAGATACTCTGTGTCACTATGTAATGCACTATGTTCAATTATTGCAGTGGATTATCTATCTTCCCACAGGGGTCTAGATCTTTGCAATAAGAAGCTTCCCACTCTCGGGGACAGTTCTGCCGTTTGAACTTGTAGTAAATAAGATGCTGTTGTGATAAATGCTTCTGTGAGTTAATGAAAAACGACCCTCCCTTAATGATTCAGCTGTCAGCGCTTTATACATGTCATCCCCCAAATATCTTGTTTAATGATCGCTAATGGAGTCTCCGTTACTTAATCGTGTCTGACAGAGTGGAGAGTGGGTATTTACACACACGCCACGGGCAGACATGCATGGATGGCAGGAAGATTAGGACAGCCGGGGCTGTCGGGATGAGTCTCTGAGAACATCTGAGACATCTTATCACACACAATATGCAGTTACTGCTACAATACCAGCCTTAGTCCTCACTGCGGCTCTGCAAAGAGAGGGTGACAGTCCTGCACACAGATGTAGCAAGACTCCCTGTCCCCGGCGGCCGCGGTCCCAGAAACAAAAGTCTGTGGCGCTGGAGAGCACCGGGTCTGCCGCGATCGTGGGTGGGGTCCATGCTACCATATCAAACCCCCTGCAGCTCTAAGGCTGAGCCACTGATTGAGACACCTGTGCTGAAGCAGGGATATCCCTAACACCTGGCCTGTTGGTGGCCCTTGAGGACTGGAGTTGGCCGCCCGTGCACTGGCCGTATGAAAACAACCTTTGTCTGCTGCATGGAACTATTCCTTTCCTAACGCAGCAGCAGTGCGCAGAGGCGCAGAGGAAAGCGCCCATACTGGGGGTTTAACCCTCGTACTCCGAGGCCTCAGCCAAAGCCGCGCGTGACCAGGGTGACAATGACAGTCTATGAAAGGCATCCTGAGTGCTGAGACAGGCTACAAGACTCTCTCCCTCTCTCTCCCTCCCCCTCTCTCTCTCTCTCCCTCTCTCTCCTCCCTCTCTGTCCCCCTCCTCTCTGTCTCCCTCCTCTCTGTCTCTCTCTCTCTCCCTTCTCTATACCCCCATCTCTCCCCCCTCTCTCTCTCTCTCTGTCCCCCCTCTCTGTCCCTGTTCCCCCTCTCTCTCCCTGTTCCCCTCCCTCTCTCCCTCTCTGTCCCCTTCCCTCTCTTTCTCTGTCCCCTTCAACCCCTCTCTCTCTGTCCCCCTCTTTCTCTCTCACTCTCCACCTCCCCCCCCTCTCTCTCCCCCTCCCAACCTCTCTCCCTCTCTTTCCCTCTCCCCCTCTTTCTCCCTCCCCCTCTTTCTCCCTCTTTCCCTCTCCCCCTCTTTCTCTGTCCCCTCAACCCCTCTCTCTCTCTCTCCCCCTCCCTCCCTCTCTTTCGCCTCCCCCTCTTTCTCCCTCTCCCCCTCTTTCTCTGTCCCCTCAACCCCTCTCCCTCTCTCCCCCCCGCCCCCTCTCTCCCTGTCCCCCTCTCTCTCTGTCCCCCTCTCCCCCCTCTCTCTCACCCCCTCTCCCTGTCCCCCCTCTCTCTCACCCCCTCTCCCTGTCCCCCCTCTCTCTCCCCCGCTCTCTCTCTCCCATCCCCTCTCTCTGTCCCCCTCTCTCTCTGTCCCCCTCCCTCTCTCCTAGAGGCAGGAGACATGCAGCCTGTGCCCTCACCGGGGATACAGCCCAATAACGTACCATAAAGCGTCCACGCCACCGACTTCTCACCACAGCCTCCGTTTGCACAGGTCTGCAGAGAAGCACAGCCAGGGCTGGGCAATATTGTAGGCGGCACAAAGGATGTCCAGTAGTAATGTCGCTGTCTTTGAAGTGAGTGCACCCGGTTCGGATGACAGTGGCAGATCTCCTTGTGACTGTGAGCAAGTCACCGTATCGCCTTATAACTCAGGCATTAGATTGTAAGCTCTTCAGGGCAAGGGGCTCATTGCAGGAGCAACAATTGCTGTACAGCGCTTCAGACAATGTCAGTGCTACATAAGAAACCAATGATAATGCTGTCACCACAATAGTAACGACAGGTGACTTTTTAAGAGCCGGCCCCTTCTGTCCCTGCCATATTGCTCAAGGAAACCGGTTGAGATCTCTAGAAATGGTCTCGATTTAGGTCGGCCACTAACCCCCCCAGGATCGCAGGGCAGTGTGCATGGCCTCATCGGGCTTTTTTTAAACCCCTCAGCGGCCAGGTGGGCTGGGAATACGTTGCACTGTAAGCTGTCAAATTCGTACCTAACTCCAGGTCACAGTGGAATAACGATCCAGTCCGGTCTTCCGATCTTACTGCATTGTACCTTTGCAAACATGAATGCAAAACCAGGCCTGGGTTATTTTCTGACAGGTGACCCGGAGTTACTTGCCGATTCATCCAGTGAGTTTCCTCCTCCTTTTTTGAAAAGCTGGACTACAAATCCCAGGATGCTTGTGGGCAGCCGTTAAAGGGGCAGTTCCCCCTAACAAGCAAACACGGAAAAGGGTTTCTTAAAACAACTCGTCAGTGATGGTCTTCCTTACACATATTTTATCGTCGTTAAAGTGTTTTCTCTTTTGTATAAAAATGAATCCATTTCTATTTGCTGTGGGGGAGGGGTCAGTTTTTATTGTAATCTCAACGCAAACAAAACAACACAAGCCAATGTTCCTGTATATACAGCAAATTACAAACAGTCTGATCACAAAAGAGACTGGCTACCTATGTGTAACCCAGTGGGGCTCAACTCCAGTTCTCAAGACCCCCCAACATGTCGGGTATTAAGGATATCCCGGCTTCAGCACCAGGGTTGCCACCACTCCGGGTTGGACCCGGAGAGTACAGGTTCAGCTTCTTAGGGCTGGGACCCGCAGCGCCCGGCGGCGCGGGCGGCCGCGTGAGCGTTCCCCACCAGCAGGGGAATCCTCCCGAGCCGGTCCCAGTCCCCCTCGCTGCTGGCTCACTACGCGCTGTGACACGTCAGCCGCCAGGGGATGCAAGAAAGTTGTGATCCCGAGCGGCGAAGCGTCACATGGTGCGCTGATGAGCCAATCAGCGTTGGGGGCGGGAGCTGTCAGGAAGCAAGGTAGGGTGCGTGTGTTTTGTTGCTTACCTTCCAGCAGCAGCTCCCTCCGGCAGCCCGAGCCCGTGGAGGGAGGGGGGGGGGAGTAGCGGGTCCCTCCGCTCAAGCCACGCCCCCCACTCCCGCCCCCTCATCCCTCATGTCTGTCAGCACCCCGCCTGTCTGCTGTGCGGGCGCGCTGACTGAGGGAGCGGGGCCTTAGCCCTAATCTCCGGGTGGCGGCGTGGTGCGGCATCCTCCTGCAACTCCAGTGAACATGGCTGCGCGGCGTCAAATGATGTTGCGTTGCCATGGCAACGGAACGCCACGTAATTTCGCAGCACCGCGGGATGCCCGTTACGTAACACGGTGTAACGTCACGGCTTCGCGTTGCGTCCCCCGTTGTCATGGCAACGGGGCATCATTTGACGCCACGCAGCCATGTTCATAGGAGTTGTAGGGGGAGATGCAGGAGGGTGCCGGAGATGCAGGAGGGTGCCGGAGATGCAGGAGGGTGCCGGAGATGCAGGAGGGTGCCGGAGATGCAGGAGGGTGCCGGAGATGCAGGAGGGTGCCGGAGATGCAGGAGGGTGCCGGAGGTGCAGGAGGGTGCCGGAGATGCAGGAGGGTGCCGGAGATGCAGGAGGGTGCCGGAGATGCAGGAGGGTGCCGGAGATGCAGGAGGGTGCCGGAGATGCAGGAGGGTGCCGGAGGTGCAGGAGGGTGCCGGAGGTGCAGGAGGGTGCCGGAGGTGCAGGAGGGTGCCGGAGATGCAGGAGGGTGCCGGAGATGCAGGAGGGTGCCGGAGATGCAGGAGGGTGCCGGAGATGCTGCCGCACCGCGCCGCTACAGCGGAGAGAGACATTTTTTCAGCAGATGGTGGCAACCCTGTTCAGCACAGGTGGCTCTATCAGTCCCAGCTTCAGCACAGGTGGCTCAGTCCCAGCTTCAGCACAGGTGGCTCAGTCCCAGCTTCAGCACAGGTCGCTCAAGAAATCCCTGCTACAGAACAGGTGGCTCAATCAGTGGCTCAGTCTTTGACCGTGCCACTGATTGAGCCACCTGTGCTGAAGCTGGGGTATTCTTAAAACCTGACCTGTTGGGGGATCTTGAGGACTGCAGTTGAGCGCCACTGATGTCACCTACAGATCGTGCCACTGTCATTAGTTTTCTTTGGTCTTCGGAGGTACAGAGCCGGCCGAGCATTGTGCAGCCAAACCACCCGTTATTAGCATGGAAAAGATGTGCAGAATTTACTCATTCAGTACTGCATCCCAGTGGGACGAGGCCAGACGGATAACTATCGCATGAAGTAGGGGTTGGAGTTTCTATTTAAGGGTTTCTGGCAGGAGACAGGCCCATGTACATTACAACAGTACAAATGTGAGGACGGATTAACAGAAGCCTGGCTGTTAAGTAATTAACTGAAGGATTGAAGTATTTTAACACCTAATTTAAAGCGCACGTCTAAGTGAATTGTTTAATTAAGCTTATCAGTGGGAGCTCGGTCCTGCCTTCCTGACATAGCAATAGAACCCTTTCTTTATCCTCTTAACCAGTGTCAGGCGAAAACTTGGCAAACAAGTGTGTGCTGAGAACTGCGGCAAACGGAGCCCGGAACCCCAACTCTGGTCTCTGTGTGCTGGAATCCGGGAAATAAACGGCATTTCTGCCTTTAAAGGCGCACACCACATAGGATATATATATATATATATAATATCACTTGTGAGCACATTCACAGGTCGTAGGCTAAGGCCCCGGTCACGCCGCTGTAATGCGCGCCTGCGATATTGGCGGCGCGTTCAGCCGATTCCCCGGTCTGCAGCTCACTGCAGGAGGAGAGACCGGGGGGGGGGGGGGCGTGGCGGGGGAGTGACAGGGGCGCGGCCATGACGTCACCCGGCAGGTTCGCCCTCATTGGCTGAACCGCCGGGGGGCGTGCCTAATCGCTCGACGCGAGTCCTGCTCTCAATTCTATCGAGCTTTAATAATCAAGAATGAATAGATGATACCGTTCTGTGGCTAACTTGTGCGAGCTTTCGAGATACACTGATCTCTTCTCCCGGCGATGCTACGATGTACCCTCGCCGGAAGAAGAGATCAGTGTATCTCAAAAGTTCGCACAAATAAAAGCATTTCGTTAGCCACAGAACGGTATCATCTGTTTATTTTTCATTATTATTTGTTATTTATATTATATTACGTGTATTACTGCTGTGAAGTGCTATGTACATTAATGGCGCTATATATATATATATATATATATATATATATATATATATATATATATATATAATAAAAGTTATTGTGCACATGCTCCAGTTGTTAGGGGAGCATTCAGGGCCATGTTGCCTGAATTGGTATAAACCTCTTGATAAATCATTTTCTTGCGTCTGCGGGGGATACAAGCAGGAAAAGAATAACTGCCTTGTGTTGTATCGCACTTTCCACCGGCTCGCACATCTGTCTTCATTTTCTCCTTTTCTCTTACGTTCATGTTCTTGCTCAATATTGCTGCTTCTTCCTCTACAACATTTCTCAGGCCTCATTATACAGCTACACTTTTAATGCATGGCCTCACTCTCTCCGAACTTCACTCCTGCAACCTTTTTACCTGGCCTCTCTCCCTCTCTCTCTTTCTCTCTCTCCCTCTCCCTCACCCTCACCCTCTCCCTCTCCCTCACCCTCTCCCTCTCTCTGTTTTTCCTTTCACACCAGCTGTGCATCTCACCCTCTTTTTTCTTGTATCATTCTTTGTCTTTTTTTTTCTCTCTTCTTCATCCCCTTGTCCTGCTTTCTCGTTCTCTCTCTCTTTTCCTCTTTCTTCTCACCTCTAGTCCACAAATAAATGTATAACTAAATATCAGCATTTCTGGGGATGCAATCTCTTCCTCGGGTGCAAACAGCGACCAGGAGTAAGACCCCAGAATACACACAAACAGCGAAGCAAGGAATTTGCTCACCAAAGTTCCCGTGTAGTGACCTGACCACAAACCAGCATACGTAACAGACCATCCGCAGAATGTGTTCGATGGACCCTCTGACTAGACTATTTATTTATATTTATTTATATAATCTTGTACCCGGAAGTAATACATTGAGAGTTACCTCTCGTTTTCAAGTATATACCTGAGATAAGATAATATCTTATATTAGGTATATGTATAAATTTAAAGAAAATATTAGAAAAAAAATATATATATATATACAGTGTTCGACAAACCTATACATTTGCTCGCCCCGGGCGAGTGGATTTAACATCGTGGCGAGCTCCTATTGGCCCAAGCAGCACACGTTTGGTACTAGGTGGCGAATAGATTTTTTTGTGTGGCGAGTAGATTTTTTGGTGATTTGTCGACCACTGTTTATATATATATATATATATATATATATATATATATATATATATATATATATATATATATATATATATACACACACACAAAAAAGACTGCGCTTAAAGTATCTGTCTGCAATGTATTACCAACTAACTGTATAATCAATATATAAAGAATATATATAAGAAAAATGTATATAAAAAATATAATAAAGGAACCTAATATATAACAAGAAATGATGCTCTAGCACTATACCAAAAATAAAAATATAAAATTGTTGGAGTTTTATGGAACATTAAATTTTGTATTTTAATATAATACACTAGGATCGGGCGCTTTCTTCTCTTTTTGTCATATATATATAACTATTTGCAGGACAGTACAACCACAGTTCGATAAAAATAACATCATGAATTTTCTTTCTGTTCAAAAACGGCAAGCTTGACAGAGAGAATATTAGGGCAATATTAGAGATAGATTAATTTAATATATCCTTGTTTGGGGAGAGCATTTAATTATAAAGAAATACATGGCGTGAATTGTTCAAAAGGTATATTCAGCCATTTGGCCAGTTCTATTGGTAGAATTCATGTTCTTGGTATGTTCACAATAGAAAAGACATATAATTACTTTAGCATCTATGTAAGAAGTAAAGAAAAGGCAAATCTATCAGCGTATTGATATTTCATTCTTCCAATTTAGTAATGATTGAGGTGCTTACAAAGCGTGTAGCCATGGCCTTGTGAAATATTAATAGTAAATTATTGGGATCTATAATCTTAAGCGCTTTTGTGTTTAGAGCCATTATACAGAATGGAACCAGCGCTGCAATAAAGCAGAGGTGATGGGAGGGTTAGAGCGCGGGTGCAGGCTCGTGTCGGTGGATTGATATTTGTATATTGACGTATAATAGGAACCGTCACATCAGCTCGAGTACAAGATCAATTCTAATAAGAGTAGTGTATTTACAATAGACTAAACAAATTGTTACAATGTATCTCAGGCAAAAGATCATTATACAGTGTATTGAAGGACCCATTATATGATAATGTAGGGCGGGGGGGGGGGGGCAACCCCAGTCCTCTAGGGCCCCCAACAGGTCAGGTTTTCAGGATATCCCTGCTACAGCACTGGTGGCTCAATCAGTGGCTCAGTCGAAGACTGATCCACTGATTGAGCCACCTGTGCTGAAGCAAGGAGCCACTGAAAACCTAAACGGTTTTGGGGGTCCTTAAGACTGATGTTGAGAAGCCCTGACCTAACCTATAGCCCGATCATAACGTGCCCACCCCTGCCCAGCACACATCTTAACAATGACTCTGTGCCCATCACATGGCATTTTCCATATGTAACCCCACCATTGTTTTACTAACTAATGTACAGAGCCCTGGGTAAGGGAGCTATAGAAATGTCCTTATAAATAACTTGGGGGCGGGAAGGTAAACGCATTTTACAATTTTGTCAATGCATTTTGGACAGTTTCAGCCGGTTCTGTCAATATGTCAATGGAGTAACAATTCAGTCATAGAAGGAGACAGACTGGGAAACACTGTGTATACTGACAGCAAAGTGATATATCTGCAGTCAGAAGAGAATACTTCCTTATTGGGCGCAGGTACAAGGGGACAGACTGGGAAATACTGCGTATACTGATAGCAAAGTGATATTATTCTGAAGCCAGGGTCACGATTGATGTGTGAATGGCCCCCGATAGCATTAACTCAGCCCCCTTTCCAAATCACTCCAAGTCCTATAATATTTCCTTCATTTTATTGGAAAGGGCGAATACAGGTTCTTGTGAATGGTGTGTAGTAATGATTTGTAGTTAGAAGCAGGTAGAAAGAAATGGCCTTGCCATAGGAGAGTAACAGGGATGCGTGCTGTACTCACAGTCTGCAGGGTGGAAAGGGAAGGGAGGAGCAATGTGGGTAAAGGAATAGTCTAGGGACAGACTATCTGTGAACAAAACAGGGGGGAGGGCAGACTAGCCCATTCTGGTAAGGATCTCAGAGGCTGCATTAGCAACTCACTGATTACATGCCCAGAGGCAAAAAATGCAACATTGTTACATATTACACAGGCACAGTGTGTGTGTGCAAACTCCATGCAGCTGAAAATAAGAACTGACAGGCAGAAGCTGCAAAGGAAAGAGGGGGGTGAAACAGGGATGTGATTCTTGTTCCATGACACTCCCCGTCTGGTATCTGGAGATACCACTATATTCTAGGTATATGTGGAACATATGTGCAATATAACAACATAACAATGCAAAGATGATGTCCACATAACGATGGGATACCGGCCGGTACCCCCAGCTAGAAGTCCTTCGCCATCTCGGTAAAGGAAGTAGGCGGATGCACAGCTCTAGGTTAGCTTGATGCACCAAAATGTCTTTGTGTAAAGGTCTCTTGCACTGTTTTCTTTCAACTTTGTGAGAGAACAGTCCATTTGACTCTGTAGTTTTCTCTACAGAGTGCATCACCTCGTGGATGTGCCAGTCGTGGTAGTTTGTCACCCTATCACCTGGCGTTTGGCAGAAGGAGATGGCCTTTGGCTCCTTGCAGAAGCGGATCAACGCCCCTGGAAGACTCGTTGTCAAGTCTGGTCCAGTGAGTAGTGCCCCGTTTGGAGAGGCTTCCTGGTGCTGAGCATTGGAGCTGAACTTTACCCAGATCTGGCTGGGTTTCTGACGGTGGTGAACACCAGATGATGGGAGGTGCCGGAATTTTTTACCTTCCTTTAGTGAAGGTGCTGGCTCTGCGTGTCCGCTAAGGAATCTCTTCCGCGTGAAGACCACAATTTGATTCTTGGTCTCCGGCTCCCTTTGTGGGTTGCGGCGGAGCGAAGTCAGCCTAGAGATGGCAGGTTCTCTATTGTTCGGGAGGCATCTTTTTGGTGAATGAAATGGTAGCGGAGTCACCCAACTGCCTGGTCCCTCTTTGGAGAGCTCCTTGACTGTTAACCTCAGGAATCCTCTATCTTCCCTCGATGGTGTTTGCTTGTCGTCGTCCCTTGTTGTCTGGAACGCTGTGCACCGTAGGTCATCGGTGCATTCCTCTTGCACGAGAACATCTCCACGTAGTTTGGTGAAACGCTTTTGTGTCTCTTTGTTAACTGCCATCAGGAGGTTATTTTATCCCTGGACGTAACGAAGAACAGTCTCTTTTGCCCTAGTAAATCCCTTTATGAAATGTCTCTGCGACTGTCTCCTTTTAGATGTGTGAGAGGACAGTCTTTTTGACACTGTGGCTTCACCTGTAGGGCGCAATCTTTTGCAGCTATGCCAGCCGTGACAGCTGGCTGCTTTGTCGATTGATACTCTATGAAGAGGAACAACTGTACGTCTTAGCCGTGCCATTGCTCGCGGGAGGATCGTCCGATTGTTTATTGTCTTTTGGACGATCCCTTTGTCGGTCACCTTTGGGAGGTTACTTTCTTCCTTCAGTGGAGTCGACTCATCATCCTTGGTTGTCTGAACCACTAAGCATCCTAGGCCATTGTCACATCCCCCTGATGTGAGGATGTTTTTGTTGATCTCGGGGGTATGACCTTGTCTCTTCTCTTCACTTGGCCCTCCTGTCACTTGGAGATGGCCAAGACATGGTTCAGAGAGGGATGTGTGTCCACATTCTGTTATCACAGTTCTGCGGGCGTCAACATAGTCTTGTCCGTGCTCTTTGTCAGTGCACGCGCTGCCCACTATCACCCATCCTAGGCCAAGTCTTTGAGCGTATGGTGCGTTGTGGGGTCCGTTATGCTGTTTACGGACTTTATGTACCCTTAAGATGTCCCTACCGAGCAGCAGCAAGATCTTGGCGCCTTGCTCTACCGGTGGAATGTAGTCGGCTATTCCTCTGAGGTGCGGGTGATGGCGTGCTATGTCTGGTGTGGGAATCTCGTCCCTGTTTGTGGCCATGTGGTTGCACTCGATGAGTGTGGGGAGAGCTATCTTCACTCTGTTATCCACTGAACGTATGACGTAACCGCTTGCTCTTCTCCCTGTCAACAGTTGACCCTGCACAGGTTCTGAGGGTGTAGGGTGAGGCATTGTCTTGTAAGTTGAATAAGTTGAAGAACTCCGTCTTCGCCAATGATCTGTTGCTTTGGTCGTCGAGGATTGCATACATCCGGATAGCCTTCTCAGGTTGTCCCTGGGGGTGCACTGCGACAAGGCATATTTTGGAGCAGGACATTTTGTCACTTTCTTTTCCGCAAACCTCATTGCGCTGAGACGTGACGGATGTTGGCTCTCCTTCTCCTTCCTCCCCGCCATGCTACGCTACGGAGGATGGGTTGTTGAGTTGGTGGAGTGTCAGCGCCTCTGGATGTAAAGATGTTACGTGCGTGTAACTTTTGCACACTGTACATTTGATCTCTTCTTTACAGTCCCTGGCTAGGTGAGTCGTGGAACCGCAGCACCTGAAGCAAACTCTAAATTCTCCAAGTAACCTCTTGCATTCCTCTAGGGACTTCATCCTGAACCCAAAGCACTTGTTAAGTGGGTGTGGCTTCTTGTGTATGGGACATTCCCTGTTTGGGTCCCTTGGTTCCTCGTCTGCGGCGACCGACTGATCAGGAGTAGTTTGGGTCGTGGAAGGCACGTCCGTCCTGTGGACCGAGATGGGTGTTTGAGTGTTAACGTATCTCGCCACTGGTCTCTCATTCCTCAGGCTGCTTGCACTGTGTGTGGTTTGCGTACCCAAGATGAAACTGGGATCGTTCCTTGTCCTTGCCGCTTCGCGGATGAAGCTCAAGAAGAATGAGAATGGGGGGAAGGCGACTTGCTTCTCCCTTTTGTATTTGGAGCCTTGTGAAATCCACCTTTCTTGGAGGTTGAAGGGTAGCTTCTTCAGGATGGGTCTCACTCCACGAGCTGAGTCTAGGACGTTGAGACCTGTTAAGCAATGGTCTTTTCTTGCAACCTCCAGCTCTTGCAGCAGGTCTCCGAGCTCTGTAGCTTCGAGTAGTCTCTAGTTGTGATCTTGGGAAAGGTGTCGATTCTTTTGAAGAGCGAATCCTCGACTGCTTCGGGGCTACCGTAGCACTCTTTTAGCCTTTCCCACACTAGGTCAAGACCTACTTGGGGGTGGTTCGCGTTTGCCATCCGAAGTCTCTTCGCGTGCTCCCTGGATTCGTTTCCCAGCTATTTGAACAGCAGGTTGAGCTCTTCCCTTGCTGAGAAGCCCAAGCTGTTGATTGCGTCCTTGAACGTGAACTTCCACGTCCGGTAGTTCTCAGGGCGGTCGTCAAAGCTGATGAGTCCTGTTTGCACCAGGTCACGCCGGATCATGTACTTGGCTATGTCTGTCAGGCCTGAGGCATCGGTGTTTTGGTCCCATTCTGAGGTAGTTGCTGGGAGGGTCCGTGCGGTCGCCTCTTCCTTGGCGTGAACGCGTGATGACTGCTGCTCAGTGTGAGGGGCTGTGTTCTCCCGTGTGGGTGTACCTGGATTGCGAGCCTGTTGTGTTGCATCAGTGTGCGTGCTGGCGTGTGGATCACTGTTGCGGCTGTGGCTATCCCAGGCAGCATGTACCACTGTCGTAGCAGCATCTTCATCTCGTGGGGCTAGCAAGTCTTCGGTGTCTGTGGAGTCACTCCCTCCGTGTTGAGATGGTGCGCTGCTGTTTACACTGAAGAGGCTCCTTACGTAGTCTTCAGTGCGTTGGGTTGGATCCTCTGAGGCTATCCATCTGTACGGTTGCTCCCCGCCGTCCTGTTGCGCGGCTGCTTCTAGGACTTCAGCTTGGGCTATGGCGGCGGCGGCTTCCTTCTCTTGATTAAGTGCCTCTATTTCCGCATCAAATTTGGCTTTCCTACACGTAGTGGCTGCGGCAGTAGCGGTGGCATTAGCGGCGGCTGTCTGCTCCTCCTCTTCTATGCGCGCTCTTCCTGCTCTTACAGCTGCCTCTCTCCGACTATATTCGGCCCTGGCACGTGCTGCCTCTGCGGCGGCTCGCGCTTTGGTAGCGTTTGTGCTTGCGCTGGACGCGTTAGATTGCGCTGATCTTGCTGACCTTGATGAGTGCCTGGATGTGCTTGAGCGCTGCGATGCGGTCTCCAGGAGGAGCTCTTTTCTCTCGCTTTGGGCGTCTGCGATGGCGGTTCGCACGCGGCTGTCACGTGACAAATCAATATTGTGCTGTAAGTCCCTTTCATGCAGGCTTTCACCGGTATTAGCTCTGGCCAAGTAAGTGACGTATGCCTCAGACTGCCCTTGGTAGCATAAGTGGTCTATCTTTAATTGAGTTATTGCCTTCTCGAGCTGTTGTACAGAATTGCCAGCGCCGTCGACATTGCGTATCCCAAGTGTGGTAGTGTCCCAGGCCAACTCTAATTTAGCGCGGTGCGCTTCAATGTCAGTCTCATATTTTTTGCGGGCCTTCTGTGTCAGTGTGACTGTCCGTTTAGGCCTTGCGTCTGTCTGCGCCTGTTGCAGTTGCGCAGCGGTCTCTGTGTCTGAGTGATCGCTTTCCTGCGTGATGTCTGGTGAGGATCTGAGTTCTGCCATGCTGTAGGTGTGTGTAGGCCTTTTGCCAGTGCGTGTGGCGTGCGGTCTTATACCTGTGTCAGCGATGGGTGACTGTCTCAGATGATGCCGAGCGGTGTCCTGCAGCGTTCAGCGTAAGGGTAGCTGTACTCACAGGTATCCGGTGGCTCTGACCCGTGTCCTGGCGGGTGTCCGGTTGCATGGCCCTTGATGGCACTAGCCATGGGGACGTGCGCAGGGGTAGGTGAGATGGTGGCTCCTCACTATGGAGCTGTGCAGAGGGTGAACTCAAACAGAGAAAAGACAATCAAGTTTTGTGTAAGATGCACTATCTGTCTGCAAAGCTGCTGCCTTGTGTGCAAGGTTGTTTGCTGGCTGTGTGCAGGCTTTTGCTGTAGAAGGTCTGTGCTCTTATTAGCAATGTAAAGCTGCTCACTTGTCTTTGCATAAAGTAGTAGTTGTTTGCTGTATAGAGGCTGGTGGCTCTGTGTAGCAATGTGGAGCAGTATGCTTGTGCAGTGGTGGTGAGAGACGGCTGTTTATTTGCTGTGTAAGCTGCTTGTTTGTTTCTTTAGCATAAAGGCTGTGGGTAGCAGCTCCTCTGTGTGTGTCCCCAAAGCACACGGTCTTCTTTCTACTATTCTGAAGCCAGGGTCACGATTGATGTGTGAATGGCCCCCAATAGCATTAACTCAGCCCCCTTTCCAAATCACTCCAAGTCCATAATATTTCCTTCACTTTATTGGAAAAGGCAGCAGAATACAGGTTCTTGTGAATGGTGTGTAGTAGTGATTTGTAGTTAGAAGCAGGTAGAAAGAAATGGCCTTGCCATAGGAGAGTAACAGAGATGCGTGCTGTACTCACAGTCTGCAGGGTGGAAAAGGAAGTGAGGAACAATGTGGGTAAAAGGAATAGTCTAGGGACAGACTATCTGTGAACAAAACAGGGGGGAGGGCAGACTAGCCCATTCTGGTAAGGATCTCAGAGGCTGCAGTAGCAACTCACTGAGAGGCAAGAAATGCAACATTGTTACATATCACACAGGCACAGTGTGTGTGTGTGTGTGTGTGTGTGTGTGTGTGTGTGTGTGTGTGTGTGTGTGTGTGTGTGTGTGTGTGTGTGTGTGTGTGTGTGTGTGTGTGTGTGTGTGTGTGTGTGTGTGTGCGCAAACTCCATGCAGCTGAAAATAAGAACTGACAGGCAGAAGCTGCAAAGGAAAGAGGGGGGTGAAACAGGGATGTGATTCTTGTTCCATGACAGATATATCTGCAGTCAGAAGGGAATACTTCCTTATTGGGCGCGGGTACAAGGAGACAGACTGGGAAACACTGCATATACTGACAGCAAAGTGATATATCTGCAATCAGAAGGGAATACTTCCTTATTGGGCGCGAGTGCATGGACCGGATAATGAAGGTGATTATGAGCGTAAAAGAGAGATGAAATATTCTATTTGGTCTTAAAATAGACATGGTGTCCCCACCTGACTAGTATGGGAGGGGGGGGATGTATGTGGTCCTGGAGTGTGGTGGGCACATTTTGGGGGGCGTATTTGGACCCAAAGTGGCTCAACAAGTTCCTTTGGTCCGCGCAATTTTAGTGGATCAATCTCAAAAAGGGCGATTTGCGCTTTTTAAAATTATTATTACCCACACACCCCGCGGGTTCGGCCGCCCGCGGGACGGATATGTATTCTTAAGAGTCCGCCAACGGATCGCTGATTCCGCGGATTGAATTCTACAAATCTGTCCCCGGGTTGTATCCAATGGCGGATTTTGATGAATCCACGCGGATTGAAACTGCCCATATCCATCCGCGGATTTTACACCGCAAAACAGATTTGGGGGGGAGGGGGGGCGGACACATCAGCGAGAAATCCAGGAAAGGGATTTGAGCGGATTCGCCATTTCTCTAGTCCCGGAATCCATAGCAACTGGAGGCGGGTACGCTGGAACCGCACTGCGCTGTCTAAGAGCGACATTTAGGCGAGGTGCCGGTGAGTGCATATAGATAAATGAAGGTCTAACAAGCTTGCGGTAAGTATATTTAAGTAGATAAGCATCTATTGTTAATAGCGCAAAGATACAGGAACATATTTATTGGCGAATGTAGAGATAATTTGGGCTGGTCTCCGTCTCTCTGCAGAGATGCCCAATTTGACCGATTCGGGGTAAGAGGGGCCTGCCTGCTTATAATGAGCTGTGTGACAATCCTTGCTAAGGATATATGCATGTCTTTATTTATATCCATGTACATAGCGCTTTGCAGCAGTGGTGCATAATAATAGGAGACATAACGGAAATACGCTCTTCGGACATTAGAAAACCGATACTCTGCCCACAAGAGCTTGCAATCTAAGTAAGGAGGGTGCTAGTTAATATTATTTATATATATATATATATAGGCTTTCCCTATCAGTAGGTGGCACAGATTTAATTGACGTTGGAGCATAAAACAACTCCATATTCCTGCCTCTTTATGGCTAAAAGGAAAGAACGCCAGATTTACCATGCTATAACAGGGCTGGGCAACTCCAGTCCTCAAGGGCCACCAACAGGTCAGGTTTTAAGGATATCCCTGCTTCAGCACAGGTGGCTCAATCAGTGTCTCAGTTAATGACTCACCAGCTGTGCTGAAGCAGGGATATCCTTAAAACCTGACCTGTTGGTGGCCCTTGAGGACTGGAGTTGCCCACCCCGGCACTAATGCAAAAACTCCCAGCTTCAGAACAGGTGGCTCAAGCGGTGGCCTTTGGCTGAGCCTCTGATTGAGCCACCTGTGCTGAAGCAGAGAAATCATTAAAACCTGACCTGTCGGTAGCCCTTGAGGACTGAAGTGCCCCCCCCCCCCCCCCTGTTGTATACATGTATAAGCAGAGTAGGTCTCTTCTCTTTTCCAGTTGGCTTCCATATCCAGGACAGGCTCAGACTCGCATACCATTTACTTGCCATAAGAAGCTATTCAAGCAGTTGTCCTCATCCATACGTCCTCCTAAAGATGACCACTTTATACCGTCTCTATACACTACAGACTTCTTACTCCTCCTTCAGCAGTGGCAAGGTCACCTCTCCGACTCCGTCTGTTGTCATATAACGGGTCCTTCAATACACCGTATGACTGATCCTTTCCCTGAGATACATTGTAACAATGTGGCTAGTCTATTGTAAATACACTGCTCTTATTAGAATTGATCTTGTACTCGAGCTGATGTGACTGTCCCTATTATACATCATTATACAAACATCTCCATGTGTGAGCTTCTGCACGTGCTACAACCCTCCGTTCACCTTTGCTTTATTGCAGAGTTGCTTCCATTCTGTATAATGGCTCAAAACATAAAAGGATTAATTTATTATTAATATTTCACAAGGGCACTGCTACGCGCGCTGTGAGCGCCTCATTCATTGCTAAATTGGTGGAGTTAAATCTCAATGCTTTGATATATTTTCATTTTCTTCACATCCTATATAATGACACAATAAATGCTAAAGTAGATATATATTTTTTCTATTATGACTATATCAGCGGCATTAATTCTCCTACTAATAAAATTACCTCATTTCTGAATATATCTTGGAACAATTAAGGCCATGCATTCTCCCTAATTAAATGCTCTCCCCTAGTAAGTATGCAATAACCTGTTTCTAATATTGCTCCAATATTCTCTTTCCAGCTTGCTGTTTTTCAACAGAAACAAAATACACAATGATATTTTTTATTAAACTGGCTATACAGTCATGTAAATAGTTATATATTTTTCTCTGTTTTTGGTCACTTTTTGGGTTAGTTTGTCTCTGTGGATATAAATGGTCTCGTCCTAGGGACGCGGTGAGCACATTATACTGCTATGACATCACTATGCCGCTATGACATCACTACACATGAACTTTGGCACGTCGTGCGGGTTGGTCTCTCAATGGTCTGCTTAGACTTTCACTGGTAGATGTCTGCGATCTTCCTTCTTTCTTCTCCTCTACTCTTCTTTCTCATTCTCTCTCCACATCGGTATCCATCTCCTCTCTCACATCTTATCTCTTTTATTCCTCCCTCACCCTCCCTCTCTTAGTCACTGCATGTCTCTCAATATTTCCCTATCTGCCTATGTATTTTCACCTCTCTCCCACTCTCTCTCTCCACCCCTTCTCTCTCTCTCCACCCCACCTCTCTCTCTCCCACACTCTCTCTCTTTGTTTTTCACTCTGTCTCTTTTCTCCTCTCCCTCCTACTATCTCTCCCTCTCGCCATCTCATGCTCTTTCTCTCGCTATCTCATGCTCTCGCTCTCCTCTCTCTCTCTCTCCCCCCTCCCTCTCACTCTCTCCTCTCTCTCTCCCCATCTCCCCCTCCCTCTCTCTCCCCCCCTCTCTCTCTCCCTCTCCCCCTCTCCCTTTCCCCCCTCCCTTTCCCCCCTCCCTCTCCCTCTCTCCCACCCCTCTCTCTCTCTCTCTCGCGCACTCTCTCTCTCTCTCCCCCCCCCACTCACTCCCACTCTCCCTCTCTTTGTTTTTCACTCTGTCTCTTTTCTCCTCTCCCTCTCGCCATCTCATGCTCTCTCTCCCCTTTACAGCCTCCCATATCTGACACACATGCACATCCCATCAGCGTGGATTTATTTATTTGTGCTTTTTCCGCTCCACCGCCCAGGTAGTGAGAAATACACAACCTCCTGGGATTGTTTGTCACAGTAACACTCCCATCTTGTCACAGTGATCATTTTTGGGGCACTGCAGCATGACCTTGGGCATGAGGTCAGTCAC
Organism: Ascaphus truei; assembly: GCF_040206685.1. Lineage (NCBI taxonomy): Eukaryota > Metazoa > Chordata > Amphibia > Anura > Ascaphidae > Ascaphus > Ascaphus truei. Next base: position 46,303,948 of record NC_134488.1, on the reverse strand, counting down.
AAACCCAACACCCCAAAGTGTAGGAGACATCTGTTCAGCTATAATACCCTGACTCCGAGTGCTTGTGTACACAGTGTTACTGCCACTGATCCCTGACTCGTGTGACATCAGCTGCTTCTGAACATGCTCCGTGTTTTGATGTCTTGACTGGGCCAATTATTAAGGAAATTGCCCTGCCTAGGGGTCCGTGTCTCCGAGCAATAGAACGACGTGAAATGATGACCTATCGGGATTAGCTTGCCTCGCTCGCTGTCAGGCTGATTGCTGTTTACTTAAGAAAGTCAATAACCGCTTTTGTTTTTCTGCTGTGCGAGTGCGTGGCGCGCAGAAAATAGATAGGACACTGCAAGTTTGGGTTGAAATATGGGAATTTTGGGAGGCGTTTGGCCTTGCTGACCCAAGTGGAATTCAAGGCCTCCAAAGACAAGTACTGGAGAAGGTGGAGGGCGGGGAAAAGCATAGGCGATGGGGTGGAATTTGTAGGAGAAGGAGTGAGATACTTTAATGTCATACTCCCTAAGATATACCACGTGTGGCAAACTGAACCAGTTCTTTAAAAATAGATGCAAATTGCGTTGTTATTGTGACTGTCACTTGTATGTATGTATGTATAATCTTTATTTATATAGCGCCATTAATGTACATAGCGCATCACAGCAGTCATATACGCGACAATCATATAAACAACAAATAATACAAATAACGCATAATGGGAATAAGCGCTTCAGACTTAAAAGTAACATTAGGAAAAGGAGTCCCTGCTCTGAAGAGCTTACAATCTAATTGGTAAGTGGGAAGAATGTACAGAGACAGTAGGAGGGTGTTCTAGTAAGTGCGTCTGCAGGGGGCAAAGGTTTAAGTATCATGTGTGTAGTATCAGCCGTGGTGCTACTCATATGCTTCGTTACAGAGGTGGGATTTAAGAAAGGTCCTAAAGGAGGATAGAGTGGGCGCTAGTCGGATATTGAGGGGAGGGCATTCCAGAGGTGTGGGGCAGTCAGTGAGAAAGGTTTAAGGCGGGAGAGGGCTTTAGATACAAAGGGGGTAGATAGAAGACATCCTTGAGGAGAAAGCAAGGGTCGGGATGGTGCATAACGAGAAATTAGGGCTGAGATGTAAGGAGGGGCAGAAGAGTGTAAAGCTTTAAAAGTGAGGATGAGAATTGAGTGTGAGATGCGGGATTTGATAGGAAGCCAGGAGATGGATTTCAGCAGGGGAGACGCTGAGGCAGATTTAGGAGAGCATAACATGATTCTAGCAGCAGCAGCATTTAGGATAGATTGTAGTGGAGACAGGTGAGAGGCAGGAAGGACGGACAGCAGGAGGTTACAGTAGTTGAGACGGGAGAGATTGAGGGTTTTGCATCAATGTTTCCAGGTGCTATGCTGTCATTCTGCTCCACTTTTCCCAGTGAGTGTTTTGGGGAGTGGTTATATGAGGAGTTAGAGGAAGAGAGCGTCAGAACCATATTATAATGAGATGGATCGGAATGATCGCCCCTAGAACAAGGGCCGTTTTCCTTTCATTAGAGTCAAATCCATTTGCCAGGTCTGAGGTGATGTACAGTTCTAATCTAAGTGTAAGAAACAAGAGTAACATAGAAACGCTGAATATAACTGCATAGGAACCATTTGGCCCACCTAGTCTAAACATTTGCCTATCCAACCCTGTGTATAATGGGCACAGTGATCTAAACACAGCACTTTTGGTTCACCAGCTGCAATTTTGGATGACCCAATGGAGTGCAGCAGAGGAGAGCGGCTGTCCATAACGCTGGCCAAGGACCGGATAAACCGGACCCCCGAACGGCAAGGGAAAGCCAGGCTGGAGGTGGACATCTTTGAACTTCTGAGAGACAGCGAGTATGAGACAGCAGAGACCAGTACGTACTATCTCTGTGTCACTCTATGTTGCAAACCTACCACAAACCTCCACATTGTCTAGATGGTTCTGGAATTCCAGGAACATAGAGCGTTTGGGAATCGCTTGACAGGTGTACACAGGACAGAGACTTCCTGTGTTTTATGGGGATAGGTGGGGCAGGTGCCTGCATGTTTGTCATGTTGGGTGAGTTATGTAGGGGCGGTTACATATCAAATATGATTAGATCATTGCTGAATACTGTCCATGTTTCAGAGAAACTTCACAACACTGATACTCCATAAGACACCTAGTGGTTCCAGAAGATACCTTCCAGCCCATTAACTTGCAGGTTATAAAGTAGCTCCGCGTAGTAAACATGAGCCTTCATTTCTCTCTTTAAAGCAGTGATTCCTAATCTTTTCCCACTGAACCCCCCCAAAAGTACCAGCTTTTCCTTTGTAACCCTTATTCATCATTCTGCATGTGGTGCCAAAAGCAAGATGAAGTTTGGGAGTTGAGCCCCGGAATAAAACCCGATTGAAATGAATAAGGATTTCTCTTGAGTTGGGTTATTGATGTAGGGAACCTGTTTCTTTCTGTTTGTCGAACTTTCTTCCTCCTCTCTGTGCCCTTTTATCACTCTCTGCCCTCCTTTGTCTTTGCCACATCCTGTATCGCACAATGTATATTGTCCTTTTTATCACTCTGAGCCTACTTTTAAGTCTCATTAGCCTCCATAATGGGTCCAATCCCATGTGTTAGGAAGCCCTGCTGTAAAGTGTGATTATGTTGGGTGGCAGTCAGGAAGAGTTGGAAGGTGACCAGGTTGAGCTTGTGATGAACCACCCAATAATGTCTGTTCTTTGTCTCCTCGCTGTAGTGTGCCAGATTCTCCCCAAGGGTGTGCTGGGTGTTCTGGGCCCATCCTACAGCCCATCATCTAGTTCCATCATCAGCAACATCTGTGGGGAGAAGGAGGTCAGCCCACCCTTGTCTGGCGTGCCATGCGGTTCCTGCTCTATACATCTCTTCCCCGCGTTGTTCAGCTTCTTCCACGCACTGCATTCTTTGTAATACACAGCTCTCTTGTTCTATACATTGCCTTTCCTTGTATCATACATTAATCTCATTATTGTATATATATCGCTTTGCCTCATTCATTCTTTGTATGGCTCACTTCTTCTACATGCGGATACTGTTTTCCATAGTTCATAATGCTCTCTTCTGCACACTACCATCCTTCTGTACGTTTCCCTCTTTCTCCTGCACGCTACCCTTTGTCTTCTAGTGTTACCCTCATTCCCTCTCTCTCCCTCATTCTCTTACTCCCAACCCTTTCTCCTTCATATCCTCATCCCCTCTTCCTCCCTCACCCCTCCCTCCCTTCTTTTTCCACTCACACTCTTTTTCTCTCACCCTCACTCTTTCACTTCCTCACCCCCTCTCTTACTTCCTCACCCCCTTCTTCCCCTATTTCCATCCTTCTCTTCCTCAACCCATTACTTCCCTACTCTGTATTACTCCCGCTCTCGCTCCTGGTTACCCTTTGCTTCTTCTCTCACTCCCTCCCTCTCCCTACTTCACTCTGTCCTTCTCTCCCTCACTCCCTCTCTCCTCCTCCCTCTCCCTTTCTCTCGGTTCAGGTCCCGCACATAAAAGTCGCCCCTGAGGAGTTTCTCAAGTACCAGTTTCAGAGATTCACGACCCTGAACCTTCATCCCAGCAACACGGACATCAGTGTAGCCGTAGCTTCTCTTCTTCACTTCTTCAACAGCACTACGGCCTGTCTCATCTGTGCCAAGGCAGAGTGTAAGTGGTACCCAGTGGGGTATGTCCTATAATAATCTAACTGCCACCCACACGCACTGCATTATCTGCTGGCACAGAGAGTATTAACTCACCTTGCGAGCTGTATAGGGAACAGGCTAAAGAACAGGGAAACGGGGGAGAAATAACCTTTAGAAACCTATACCAAGGATCATCGGGGAACTTTGGGAACACGGATCATATGGGTAGTTATGGGAGCAGGAAGAGGAAAACATCAGGCTAATTTTAAGGGGACAAGAGAAAAGATACAAAGGTACTAATTGGGTCAGAAGGAGAAACATACCAGGCTTGTTATATGGACAGTAAGAGGAAGTTTATCAGGTTTATTATAGGGCTATGGGGGGGAAGATTTGTGGATTTAAGAGGGGCTGTAGGGGCAATCGGGAAGATGTGTGATATCGGATAATAGAAGAGTAATGGGGGCAGTAGTATAAATAAAAAGATATTCGGGTAAGCGAGGCCGGTTGATATTAGAGAGACAAAAGGAAAGCTTTGTAGGCGTTGAAGAGAACGCAACGCTTTGATCCTGTTAAATGCCAAGAAAGTGAAAGGTTAGAAGAAAGATCAGGGGGTGGAGAAGGAGCTGTTCCGTCTCCTGCATTATCCACGCAGGATAATTAAACACACTGAAACATTGTAGTCGGGTTTATTAGTTGAAAGTGAAGACTCGGCCGTCAAAGATGAATGAAGTTATGGAGACGCAATCATTTTAATGTCACACCGTTAAAATCAGACACAAACCTCCAGCCTGTCCCGGGACAGAGTGCGGCGCGGGAATAACACTCTCTCTGCCAGGGCTTGTTTATGGAAACTAATTCAATGGCTAAATTAATTGCAAAGAGTTTATGGGGGCTATTCATTAACGTGCAATAGTGCCGATCGGGTAACTCCCATTCACGTTAATAAGGGATTTAGCCTTTTCACACTTTATTGAATAACCCCCTCGGTATCGAGGTAACAGCAGTACAGTCGTTTTTCTTGATATAGAATTTTGCAGGCACAATGAGTTGCTGTCCAGAAGAGCTTAAAATCTAACAGGGACTTGCCCAATGTCACAAACTGGGTTCTCCCACTTCAAAGGCAGGCACATTAGCACGGCGCTCCTCCTTCAATACCAATGGGATTATTTTCTGCGATACCCCCGGGGACGTTTTTGCCCAGAATGATACCACTTTTGCTTTCATACAGACCCCTGGAAGTTTGTTTGGTGGAGCTGCCCCTTTCCAGACGCCAAGTACATTCATTGCTGCTACGTACAGGTGCAGCCACCAGTATCCAATGACTTGCCTGGGAAAATACTGTGGCTGTCTCACAGTAACGCTGCAACATTTCTGTGAGATTCTGCTGCCAGACTAATGGCCCATTGGATTAACAGTGGGGGTCCCTGCAGTCCCATTCAGTTTCAGGGACCCCCGCTGTGTTAATCCGATGGGCCATTAGTCTGGCTGCAGAAATCTCACAGAAATGTTGCAGTTTACTGGGAGATTGCCTCCGATTTTCCAAGGCAAGTGATCGGATACTGGTGGCTGCACCTGTAGGTTACGGTATGCTGCTTGTGTGCTAATAGAGATTGCACCTGTCATTCCCTTCCAGGCCTCCTGAACCTGGAAAAGTTGCTGCGGCAGTTTCTAATCTCGAAGGACTGTCTCTCCGTGCGCATGCTCGATGACAGCTGGGACCCAACCCCGCTCCTGAAAGAAATCCGAGACGACAAGACCAGCACCATCATTGTCCATGCCAACGCCTCCATGTCTCACACCATCCTGATGAAGGTACAGAAGGCTTAATGGCGGTGATACATTGAAACGGCCAGTCCCACATAGGACCAAAGTGACCTACTGACCATATATTTAATAGGTTAAATCAGGAGTTCTAAACTTCAGACCTCAAAACCCCCAACAATTCATGTTTAGAGGATATCCCAGCCTCAGCACACGTGGCTTAATCAGTGGCTCAGTTGAAGTGAATGCTGTCAAAGACTGAGCAACCTGTGCTGAAGCAGGGATATCCTCAAAACTTGACCTGTTGAGGGGGGGGGGGGCTTGAGGACTGGAGTTAAGAACCAGTGGGTTAAAGGGTCAGCCCCTTGTAGGACCAAAGTGACTCAATGACAGGGACATGTTTAATGGCTGAAAGATCTGTCCCACGTAGGACCAAGGGGACCTTATGCTAGTGATGTGTTTAATGGGTTAAAGGGTCAATCGCACATAGGACCAAACTGACCTAATGACAGTGACATGTTTAACGCTTTGAAACACAGTGATTGACCATTTAAATCTAACACGTATAATTGTTGTGAATCCTTTTTTTATATCCCGGCCATGTCACTTTGTTTGAATATACAAAAGAAACTGTGAATGAGGGCACTTGAGTGTCCATCTTGTTTTATCCCACCTCCAATGGTAAGGTAAAATGATGTAGCCAGGCCCCCCCCACGTCGGAGGACCAGATAGCAACCGACATGCGATAAGATCAGTGATATCCAACCTAACCTTCATGTTACAACGTTTCCAAACACTGTCAGGATACACTGACAAAATAAGTTATAGATTCCTACAGATATCTGACATTTTGGGGTTTTTTTTATCGTTAGGGATAACAGGCATTAGATATTTTATTCTTTTCCTCCCTCATATCTGACATTTTTAAAGGTGACGATAAACTAGTTTCAAGAGACATCATTGTGATGAATCAGTCTGGTCCAGTGATGGTTCTACCCAAGCTCCCAACACCCCAGAAATGATGAGGGGACCCTGTCAAAAGAAATAAATACACATCTCCGTGTCCCACGTAGCCAGGTGAACTCTGCAAGCTCCAGTACTATAGAGAAATGATAGGGCCCTGGCAGAGCATGGGTTACAGAAGCTAGCCCAGGTGTGCAGCAAATCCGCTATATAGGCCCTCAGAGAGAAGTATGGCTTTGAGGGTCCTTTGTGTTTGATGTGCAGCCTCGCTCTCTCTTTGATCTGTAGCGATGGGCCACTCACGGGGGGATAGATTTCATTTTTAACCTTTGGCTGTTGAAGCTTTCCTGGAATTCCCAGAAGTATCGGCAGGAAATCTGACTTTCTATCCTCTGAGGTTAACAGGGACTTCAGTCTGAGCTGCACCCCCCCTATCCTCCCACCCCCCCCCTTCCTACAGCCTGTTACCATAGAAACTGCCGCTGCTATAAGACCAACGCTGTCTTATTGTCACTATTCCATTCCCTCTTGACTTCTTGTTGCGTCAGAACCATGAGATTGTTAGCTCTTCGGGGCAGTATTTGATTGGGATTGGTTCACTCCGTGTGCGTATCTTTATGCATTCTCTATGATCATCGTAGTCAGGGGGGCTCAGCTCCCTTCCTCAAGACCCCCCCAACAGGTCAGGTTTTCACGATATCCCTACTTCAGCACAGGTGGCTCAGTCAAAGACTGAGCCACCTGTGCTGCGCTGGTATATCCTTAACGCCTGACCTGTTGGTAACTCTTGAGGACGGGGGTTGAGCCCCCCTGATCCTAGTGACACATGATAATGGCTCTCTCAATGCCTGAATGAGTTCGGTGGCTCGTGTATGTCATTGTCCTTAAATTAAATAAACCCCGTTTGTATTTTAGTGTCCGCTCCCCATGTCACGTTGGGCAAGTCACCTGATCTGGTGGCACCCGGAGTTAGATTGTAAACTCTTGGGGCAACGGACTGCATCAGAAACACGTTATTATTGTGATTAATGCTGTCTTGTTGCGATAAACACTAACACTATGGTGTTAAATTTAAAAAAATGACATATATATATATATTTGTGTAGAAAGACAAATTGATGAGCGTACACTGCTATTTGCATATATATTAATACAAAAATCAGGCAACATATGACCATTAAAATACATGAAAAACATGATTGAAATATACCAATAAAAAATGGAAGTTGGTGGATGCTGTATCCTTAGTGGAATGGAGGAATAAACCTTGAGGGTTAATTAAGTCTCTGATTCTGTGTGGGTGTCTTATAATGTCCTCCTAGGAAGATGGGTTTACATGATAGGTAGCTCCGATTTATAGATGCCCATACACATACAGTTCCAGTAATAGATAGTATGTAACTAACTCCTGACAGTTTTAGCCTTGATGTATGCTGATTTGGGAGCAACGCTCAGTTGCGCGCCCGTCACCTAGGAGCCTCGTGTCCTGGATTGATGGAAGCAGTCTGTTTTAGGCATTGGGGATACAGAGTACCTGATCAGTCAGTTGTGAAGAGTCGGAACCTGCGTCCTTCAGCCGGGACAATCCCGTAAGGCTCCGTAGGCAGGGGTAGCTGCAACACTCTGACTAACAACCCGATTTGATCCACTCCTCCAAAGGGAATTCATCAACAAGAACGAGTCACGTGGGGGACCATAGCCCGGATGTAGGGCACTGCCACACTAGTACTTCACACCGAGACCGGATTTACAACAGCACACAGCCTCTCTGTATTATGATGCTTCACCCTCAGGGAATCCTCTGCAGCTGATCCTCCAACGTAATGACACACCCTATACGTTTCGTTGGCTAATACGCCAACTTCAGGATTCCCTTTTTAGGGTAAATCAAACGTTGAGTGATATTATTGGCCACAAAAACGACTAAAACATTGGGGCTACTGTCCCTTTAAGGCAAAATATAAATCAGAAAATAAATACCTATTCCCGTTAGGGGAAATAACTACACTTTGCTGCAGCTCTTTCTAATGATAGCTGGCCAACTAATCTGGTTACCGACTCCAAAACATATAAACAATATTAGCAAGACAGGGAACAATATTGAAAGTCTTATCTGACATTGATGCTGGTCCGGCGTCTCCGATTTCTCCAGCTGCCGTTTTTTTTGAGGTCCTGCTGCTCCCAGGAAGTGTTTTACCCTTATTTGTGAGCAGGCTTCTCTGGTGTGTGAGGCATTGGGTTCCTCATGGTTGCCAGGCAAAATCCTCCGGTCAACCAGCCTGGATCCCTGCGGGCGGGAGCTCTGTCTGTGATCCTCCTAACAGACTCCAAACATGGACAGTGACAGGTTCTCATTTTCAGCCTTCTATACCTGTTCAATCAGGAGTTTAGTTACCTCCACCTCCCAGTTCAGGTAGGAACCCCGACCCCAGTGCAGTTCCCAGCCCTGTAAAGGGAGTTTAACCCCTGGACTCCCTTACACTCCCTCTCCCACTTTGAAAGAAGGTGTCTAGGCCCAGGTAACACCAAAGGCAGAACCTCAAGCCTCTGTGATCCATTTACCAGCACACCCACGATTAAACCCCCAAGCTTTATTAAAGAATGGGAGAGAGATCTGGGTGAGCCACTAGAGAAAGAAGATTGGGAAAACATATTCGATGCGGTGCAAAGAGCTCAATTTGCACCACCATTAAGGAGAATGACTACAAAGTCCTATACAGAAGGCACTGCTCCCCCGTTAGACTATCTAAGATGTCTCCAGGCACACCTCCACTATGTCCCAAACAATGTGGTAACCGAGGTTCTTACCTTCACATGTGGTGGGAGAGTCCAAGTCCAGAGGATTTGGAAGGTGAGGCTACATGGCTTCAGAGGGTGCTGTCCCAGAATTTTAGCCTAGACGCATGGCTATTTTTGTTGAATGGACCTTCAAATGTACTTGGCAGAAATGATAACAAACTTGTATCCCAAATAGCCACGGCTGGCGGGTGCGTAATAGCATATCATTGGCTGAAACAAACCCTTCCAACTATTCCTCAAATCAAAGCTAACATTGGGTTCACTTGCCAAATGAGCAGTTATTGACAACTCTTACAAACACACTGTGATCTGGCAGCCAGCGGCTTGACTTCTGCAGAAGATCGGGGAACACACCCATTAACATGTTAATCACATCTCCAAACGGTTACTATGTATAGTCTGTGTATTTTCTTGTAACTGGGACATCCTTACCTCAGTATTTTATGACTACACTGTATAACCATAACTTGATAACCAAAGATATTGTCTGCAGCATTCTGTACCCACCCCCTCCCCACTAACCCTCCCCACTTACCCTCCCCACTAACCCTCCCCACTAACCCTCCTCACTAACCCTCCTCACTAACCCTCCCCACTAACCCTCCCCACTAACCCTCCCCACTAACCCTCCTCCCCACTTTAATTTTTTGTACCCCTGTATCTTGACAAACCAATACAAATTGAGTTTAAAAAAAAAAAAGGTTATGGTGGGTAAAAAAAAAGTGACAGATCCCCTCCACCATACAGTGGTAGATAAAAAGGTGACACTGATTGCTCATTTGCATGTCATTACCCAGAATCCCTGGCTGCAGTGGAAGCGCTGTACGCTGAGAGATAATGGGGAATGGCAGGGTGCAGACCTGTCTGAGATGTGTGAATGTGCTCACATGTGGGATTCTTATTTACTGTAAAATATCCAGAAAGGTGTTAAAGATGTTTTATTTGTATGCGTCGTCCTAATGGCCCTTTCTGTAACTTTATATAGTGATTATATTCTGTATCATCCAATGGCTGTGATTTGGGGGGGGGGGGTGGAGGTATTTCCAGCTGTTCCTCATTAGTCGCCGGTCTGTTGTTGGGTCAAACAATACTTAATTCTTTCCTCATTTGCTACAATTGCTGCTATAGACCGCCTATCTAACATATGAAATGACTAAAAGCTGGGAACCATAGTGTGTGTGTGTGTGTGTGTGTGTATGTGTGTGTGTATATATATATATATATATATATATATATATATATATATATATATATATATATATATATATATATATATATATATATAATGGAACAAGAACTACAGTTCTGACTCACCCCCCTCTCTCCTTTGCAGCTTCTGCCTGTCAGATCTTATTCCCAGCTGCATGGAGTTTGCACACACATACTGTGCCTGTGTAACTTGCAACAATGTTGCATTTCTTGCCTCTGGGCATGGAATCAGTGAGCTGCTACTGCAGTTTCTGAGATCCTCACCAGAATGGGCTAGTCTGCCCCCCCTCCTGTTTGTTCAGAGATAGTCTGCCCCTAGACCATTCCCTTTACCCACACTGCACCTCACTTCCTTTTCCACCCTGGAGACAGTGAGTAAAAGACCCTTCTCTGTTCATCCCCCATGGTGAGGCCATCTCGTTTTACCGGTTTCTAACTAATAATCACCACTACATACCATCCACAAGTATCTATATTCTGCTGCTTTTCCCAATAAAGTGGAGGAAATATTACAGGGCTTGGAGTGATTTAAAAGGGAACTGTGTTAATGCTATCGGGAGCCATTCACACATCAAACGTGACCCTGGCTTCAGAAAAGTAAAAAAGAGGACCGTGTGTCTTGGGGACACACACAGAGGAGCTGCTACCCACAGCCTTTATGCTAAAGAAACAAGCAAGCAGCTTACACAGCAGATAAACAGCAATCTCTCACCCCCATGTACAAGCATACTGCTCCACGTTGCTACACAGAGCCACCAGCCTCTACACAGCAAACAACTACAGCTTTATGCAAAGACAAGTGAGCAGCCTTACTTTGCTAATAAGAATACAGAATAGTCTCTGCACAAGCAGCAGCTTTACTCTGCCAGACAGGGCAGCAAGCTTTATACAGCAAACTGCACACAGCCTGCAACCTTACAGATAAGCAAGCAGATTTACACTGGACACAGCCAGCACCTACCCTGCACCTAGGTAGCAGCTTTGCAGACTGACAGTGCACTTTACACACAGAGCCTTGATCGCCTTCTCTGTCTTTTTGAGTCCACCCTCTGCACAGCCCCATAGTGAGGAGCCACCATCTCACCTACCCCTGCGCACGTCCCCACGGCTAGCGCCATCAAGGGCCACGCTACCGGACACCCGCCAGGACACGGGTCAGAGCCACCGGACACCTGTGAGTACAGCTACCCCAACGCTGAACGCTGCAGGACACCGCTCGGCATCATCTGAGACAGTCGCCCATCGCTGACACAGGTAAAAGACTGCACGCCACACGCACTGGCTAAAGGCCTACACACACCTACAGCATGGCAGGACTCAGAGCCTCGATAATAGAGAGGAGTGCTGCACACCTTAAAAAGAGAAAAATGATACAATTACCGGTGCTCCAATGTTAGAACGAAAGCCTGCAGTCAGTCCTGAGTACATAGAGGAAGGAACAGAGGGCTCAGCGGATTTTGCAAATTCAAACTCATTTATTGAGCCAACACAACGTTTCGACCGTGGAGGTCTTTTTCAAGTGACAATGGCAACGGTCGAAACGTTGTGTTGGCTCAATAAATGAGTTTGAATTTGCAAAATCCGCTGTGCCCTCTGTTCCTTCCTCTAAGAACTCAGAGCCTCACCAGACATCACGCAGGAGAGTGACCACTCAGACACAAAGACCGCTGCGCAACTGCAACAGGCGCAAGGCCCAAACGGGCAGTCACACTGACACAGAAGGCCCGCGAAAACTATGAGACTGACATTGAAGCGCACCGTGCTAAACTAGAGTTGGCCTGGGACACTACCACACTTGGGATACGCAATGTTACTAGTGTTGGCAACTATGCGCAACAGCTCGAGCAGGCAATAACGCAATTAAGGACTGATCACTCGCATTATCAAGAGCTGTCAGAGGCATTCATTACTTACCTGACCAGGCCAACACCAGCGAAAGCCTACAAGAAAGAGACTTACAGAGTAACATTGACCTGGCACGAGACAGCCGCGTGCGAACCACTATCACGGAGGCTGAGAGTAGGAGAAAAGACATTTTGCTGGAAACAGCATCACAGCGCTCCAGCGCATCCAGGCACTCATCAAGGTCAGCAAGATCAGCACAATCTCACGCGTCAAGCGCAAGCGCAAACGCCACCACGGCGCGAGCCACCGCAGAGGCCGCACGTGCCAGGGCCGAATATAGTCGCAGAGAGGCAGCCATAAGAGCAGGAAGAGCGCGCATAGATGAGGAGGAAAAAACAGCCGCCGCTAATACTGCTGCCGCTACCGCCACTGCTGCCGCCGTTACTGCCGCAGCGACTGCGCGTAGGAAAGCCGAATTCGATGCGGAACTAGAGGCACTTAATCAAGAGAAGGAAGCCGCTGCCGCCATAGCCCAAGCTGAAGTCCTAGACTCAGCCGCGCAACAGGACGGCGGGGAGCAACCGTACAGACGGATTGCCTCAGAGGATCCAGTCCAACGCACTGAAGACTACGTAAGGAGCCTCTTCAGCGTAAACACCAGCGCACCATCTCAATACGGAGAGAGTGACACCACAGACACCAAAGACTTGCTAGGTCCACGAGGAGAAGACACTGTTCCTTCAATGGTACATGCTGCCTGGGATAGCCACAGCCGCAACAGTGATCCACATGCCAGCGCGCACACGGATGCACCACAAAAGGCTCGCTATCCAGGTACATCCACACGGGAGAACACAGCCCCTCACACTGACCAGCAGCCATCATGCGTCCACGCCAAGGAAGAGGCGACCGCACAGACCCTCCCAGCAACTACCTCAGAACGGGACAAACACGCCGATGCCTCAGGCCTGACAGACATAGTCAAGTACATGATCCGGCGTGACCTGGTGCAAGCAGGACTCACCAGCTTCGACGACCGCCCTGAGAACTACTGGACGTGGAAGTTCACGTTCAAAGATGCAATCAACAGCTTGGACTTCTCAGCAAGGGAAGAGCTCAACCTGCTATTCAAGTTCCTGGGGAACGAATCCAGAGAGCACGCGAATAGACTGCGGGCGGCAAACGCGCACCAACCCCATGTAGGCCTTGACCTAGTGTGGGAAAGGCTAGAAGAGTCCTACGGCAGCCCCGAAGCAGTCGAGGATTCGCTCTTCAAAAGTGTCGACAGCTTCCCCAAGATCACAACTAAAGATTACTCGAAGTTACGAGAGCTCGGGGACCTGCTGCAAGAACTGGAGTTCGCAAGGAAAGACCATTCCTTAATAGGTCTCAACGTCCTAGACTCAGCTCGTGGAGTGAGACCCATCCTGGAGAAGCTACCCTTCAACCTCCAAGAAAAATGGATCTCACAAGGCTCCAAATGCAAAAGGGAGAAGCAAGTCATCTACCCCCCATTCTCGGTTTTATTGAGCTTCATTCGCGAAGCGGCAAGGACAAGGAACGATCCCAGTTTCATCTTGGGTGCGCAAACCACATACAGTACAAGCAGCCTGAGGAACGAGAGACCAGCGACGAGATATGGTAACACCCAAACACCCATCTCGGCCCGTAGGACGGACGTGCCTCCCACGACCCAAACTACTCCCGATCAGTCGGTCGCCGGAGACAAGGAACCAAGGGACCCAAACAGGGAATGTCCCATACACAAGAAGCCACACCCACTCAACAAGTGCTTTGGGTTCAGGATGAAGTCCCTAGAGGAACGCAAGAGGTTACTTGGAGAATTCAGAGTTTGCTTCAGGTGCTGCGGTTCCACGACTCACCTAGCCAGGGACTGTAAAGAAGAGATCAAATGCACAGTGTGCGAAAGTGACAAGCACGTGACAGCGTTACACCCAGAGGCACTGACACTCCATCAACTCAAGAACCCATCCTCCGTAGCGGAGCATGGCGGGGAGAAAGAAGAAGGAGAGCCAACATCCGTCACATCTCAGCGCACTGAGGTTTGCGGAAAAGAAGGTGACAAAATATCCTGCTCCAAAATATGCCTTGTCGCAGTACACACCCAGGGACAACCTGAGAAGGCTATTCGGATGTACGCAATCCTCGACGACCAGAGCAACCAATCGCTGGTCAGGTCAGAGTTCTTCGATATGTTTAACATACAAGACGGTGCTTCTCCTTACACCCTCAGAACGTGCACAGGGCGAATGGAGACCACAGGGAGAAGAGCGAATGGCTACACCATATGCTCAATAGACGGCAAAGTGAACATGCCCCTTCCCACACTCATCGAGTGCAGCCACATGGCCACAAACAGGGACGAGATTCCCACACCAGACATGGCACGCCATTACCCGCACCTCAACGGAATAGCCAACTACATCCTGCCGGTAGAACAAGACGCCAAGATCTTGCTGCTGCTCGGCAGGGACATCATGAGGGTACATAAAGTCCGTAAACAGCATAACGGACCCCACAACGCGCCATACGCACAAAGACTTGACCTAGGATACGTGATAGTGGGCAACGCGTGCACCGACAAAGAGCACGGACGAGACTATGTTGACGCCCGCAGAACAGTGGTAACAGAATGTGGACACACTTACCTCTCTGAATCATGTCTTGGCCATCTCCAAGTGATAGGAGGGCCAAGTGAAGAGAAGAGACAAGGTCATACCCCTGAGATCAACAAAAACATCCTCACATCAGGGGGATGTGACAATGGCCTGGGATGCTCAGCAGTCCAGACAGCTAAGGATGATGAGTCGATTCCACCGAAGGAAGAAAGTAACCTCCCAAAGGTGACCGACAAAGGGATCGTCCAAAAGGCAATGAACGATCAAACAGTCCTCTCGCGAGCAGTGGCACGACTAAGATGTACAGTTGTTCCTCTCCACAGAGTATCAAGCGACAAAGCAAACAACTACCACGGCTGGCATAGCCGCAAAAGATTGCGCCCCACAGGTGAAGCCACAGTGTCAAAAGGACTGTCCTCTCACAAGTCTAAAAAGAGACAGCCACAGAGACATTTCATAAAGGGACCTACTAGGGCAAAAGAGACTGTTCTTCATTACGTCCAGGGAGAAAATAACCTCCCGATGGCAGTTAACAAAGAGACACAAAAGCGTTTAACCAAACTACGGGGAGATGTTCTCGTGCAAGAGGAATGCACCAATGACCTACGGTGCACAGCGTTCCAGACAACAAGGAACGATGACAAGCAAACACCATCGAGGGAAGATAGAGGATTCCCGAGGTTAACAACCAAGGAGCTCTCCAAAGACGGACCAGGCAGTTGGGTGAACCCGCTACCATTCCATTCACCAAGAAGGCGCTTCCCAAACAATGGAGAATATGCCATCTCTAGGTTCACTTCGCACCTCTGCGACCTACAAAGGGAACCAGAGACCAAAAACAAGTTTGTGGCCTTCATCCAGAAGATATTCCTTACCGGCCACGCAAAGCCAGCACCTTTAATGAAGGAAGGTGAAGAATGCTGGTACCTCCAATCATCTGGGGCCTACCACCTTCAGGAACCCGATCAAATCCGGGTAGTGTTCAGCCCCAGCACTCAGCTTCAGGGAGTCTCCCTGAACGACGCCCTCTTTACTAGACTAGGTTCGACAACCAGTCTTCCAGGAGTGTTGTTCCGCTTCCGCAAGGAGCCAAAAGCCATCTCCTTCTTCCAAACGCCAGGTGATAGAGCGACAGGCTACCACGACTGGCATACCTACAAGGGGATGCATTCTGTGGGTAAAACTACAGAGACAAAAAGACTGTTCTCTCACAAGGCTAAAAGGAAACAGTGCCAGAGACTTTTACACAAAGACATTGTGGTGCAACCAGCAAACCTGGAGCTGTGCATCCACCCTGCATCCTTTGCCAAAGAACCTTGACCAAGGGACATTGATACCAGTGATACCGGCCGGTGTCATGGCTATGTGGACTCTTGCATTGTTTGAGAATATGATGTTATCTTTGTTATGCATTGCACATATGTTCCACATAGTCTGTTATATAGTGGTATCTACAGATACCAGACGGGGAGTGTCATGGAACAAGAACTACATTTCTGACTCACCCCCCTCTCTCCTTTGCAGATCCTGCCTGTCAGATCTCATTCCCAGCTGCATGGAGTTTACACACACATACTGTGCCTGTGTAACTTGCAACAATGTTGCATTTCTTGCCTCCGGGCAGGGAATCAGTGAGCTGCTACTGCAGTTTCTGAGATCCTCACCAGAATGGGCTAGTCTGCCCCCCCTCCTGTTTGTTCAGAGATAGTCGGCCCCTAGACTATTCCCTTTACCCACACTGCCCCTCACTTCCTTTTCCACCCTGGAGACAGTGAGTACAAGACCCTTCTCTGTTCATTCCCCATGGTGAGGCCATCACTTTTTACCGGTTTCTAACTAATAATCACCACTACATACCATCCACAAGTATCTGTATTCTGCTGCTTTTCCCAATAAAGTGGAGGAAATATTACAGGGCTTGGAGTGATTTAAAAGGGAACTGTGTTAATGCTATCGGGAGCCATTCATACCAACGTGACCCTGGCTTCAGAAAAAAATAATATATATATATATATATATATATATATATATATATATATATATACACACAGTGGTTGACAAATCACCAAAAAATCTACTCGCCACACAAAAAAATCTACTCGCCACCTAGTACCAAACGTGTGCTGCTTGGGCCAATATTTACTCGCCCGGGGGTTAAATCCACTCGCCCGGGGTGAGCAAATGTATAGGTTTGTCGAACACTATATATATATATATATATATATATATATATATATATATATATATATATATATATATTGTGACAAACGGCTTACTCCGGGGCTCCGTCGTTTGTCCGGGACTGTTTAGAACACGGTCTTTTAGGGTAGGTTAAATGATGAGGCGTCACGTACTGTTCCTTTAAACAGGCTATGCCTGGTTTATTCAGTCCCAGGCACTGAGACTGCCACAGTGCATACAACAGAAAACAGATCAAAACAAAAGCTGCTCACCTGAGCGATAACTTAACTTAGGTTTTCCCTGACTCAGGGTTGGAAGTGGCTTTTCCACTTCCAACATCAAAACACGGTACTTTTGCAGTCTTACACAAATGAACAGAAAGATTGAACCTGTTTGGGGAAGAGGCTTCTCCCCTCTGTAGTTCAGCAGCCTTCCAGCCTCCTGGCTCTGGTGGGGAGACCAGAGCAAACAGGAAATCAGTCTTTCATACCTGATTCCTAATTAGCATGACAGGTGACAGAAATCAGGCAGCAGACAAACTCTGGTCTGGTTCTCTCATCCCTCAGTTCCAGCGCTTGCCAAACTGTGGGATGGAGTGTATGTATTATAAGGCTGCACTCCCAGGCCAAACAGGATAGAAACTGTCTAGTATCCTGGGAGCCCTATATACGGAATTTATTACCATCCCCTGGTTTCTGTCACATATCCTCCCCCCCAGCTCAGACCTCGAGGGATGAGCGACCATGGATATTAGGGAGTGCATCCTTGACAACCCGTCAGCATTGCCATGTTTGTGCCCTGACCTGTGTTCCACAGAAAATTTAAAGGGTTGTAGGCTTAGGAACCACCTGGTCACTCTAGCATTCTTTTCCCTGTTTTGACACATCCAGGTAAGGGGTGCATGATCTGTGACCAACCGGAATTTTCTCCCCAACAGGTAGTATTTGAGCGTCTCTACAGCCCACTTTATTGCGAGACACTCTTTCTCTACTATGGAGTAATTTTTCTCCTGGGGATTTAGTTTCCTACTTAAATAAAGGATGGGGTGCTCCTCACCTTGAGACTCCTGGGAGAGTACCGCCCCCAGCCCTACCTCAGATGCGTCGGTTTGGACTACGAACTCTTTGGAGAAGTCAGGTGTGACCAACACTGGTTGGGCACAGAGAGCTTCTTTCAGGCTTCTAAAGGCCTGTTCGGTTTCGGGGGACCACTTTACCATTAGCGGTCCTCTTGCTTTTGTGAGGTCAGTTAGTGGGGTTGCCTTAGTTGCAAAATTGGGAATAAACCTTCTATAGTACCCTATTAACCCCAAAAAGGTCCTTACTTGTTTTTTTGTAACTGGCCTTGGCCAATTTTGTATCGCCTCCACTTTGAGTGTTTGGGGTTTGAGTAAACCTCTGCCAATAGAATATCCCAGATACTTGGCCTCCTCCAGACCAATAGTGCATTTAGCGGGGTTAGCAGTTAGTCCAGCAGACCGGACTGCGTCAAGCACAGCTTGGACCTTTGGAAGGTGGGATTGCCAATCTTCACTATGGATTACCACATCATCCAGGTAGGCGGCAGCATACCGAGCATGTGGTTTTAAAATTTTATCCATCATTCTTTGGAATGTGGCGGGAGCTCCATGTAAGCCAAAAGGCAACACCTTATACTGAAAGAGGCCGTCTGGGGTTGAGAAGGCTGTCTTTTCTTTTGCCCTTTCTGTGAGGGGAACCTGCCAGTACCCTTTTGTTAGGTCTAGGGTTGTGAGATATCGGGCTTTGCCCAGTCTCTCTACAAGTTCATCTACCCTGGGCATAGGATAAGTATCAAATTTTGACACCGCGTTTAGTTTCCGGTAGTCATTACAAAACCTTGTTGTACCATCTGGCTTTGGGACTAAGACTATAGGGCTGTTCCACCCACTTTGGGATTCCTCAATTACACCTAGTTTTAGCATTTTTTTAACCTCTAAACTTATAGCCTTTCTTTTGGCCTCTGGGATTCGGTACGGTTTAAGGTTAACTCGGACCCCCGGTTCAGAGACTAGGTCATGTTCAATTACGCTAGTTCTACCTGGCCGTATAGAGAAGATTTCTTTGTTTCTTTTCACTAAATTCTGAACCTCTCGTTTCTGATGAACAGACAGGGTTTCAGCTATGCTAACCTCTGGGTCAGTTTCTTGATTCTCTGACGGACCTGGGGGTACTAGGGTTAACAAGACTTCTCTATCTTTCCAGGGCTTGAGTAGGTTTATATGGTAAATTTGCTCAGGTTTCCTCCTACCTGGCTGTCTTACCTTATAATTTACTTCTCCCACTCTTTCCAAGACCTCATATGGCCCATGCCATTTAGCAAGGAATTTACTCTCCACGGTGGGAACCAGAACTAGTACCCTATCACCTGGAGAAAAAATTCTGACCCTAGCACCCTTATTATATGTATTCCTCTGTGCTTCTTGAGCTTTCTCCATGTGTTCCCTCACTATGGGTAGGACTGCAGCAATGCGGTCCTGCATCTGGGCAACATGCTCTATTACACTTCTGTAAGGGGTAACCTCGTGTTCCCAAGTCTCTTTGGCTATATCCAGTAAGCCCCTTGGGTGTCGGCCATACAATAGTTCAAACGGGGAGAAGCCAGTGGATGATTGGGGAACTTCCCTAATGGCAAATAACAGGTACGGTAACAAACAATCCCAGTTTTTCCCATCTTTATCAACCGCCCGCCGTAACATGCTCTTTAAGGTTTTATTGAACCTTTCCACTAAACCATCTGTTTGTGGATGATAGACTGAGGTTCTGAGATGCTTGATTTTTAGGAGTTTACATAGCTCTTTCGTTACTTGGGACATAAATGGTGTTCCCTGGTCAGATAGAATCTCTTTAGGAATCCCGACCCGGGAAAACAGAACTACTAACTCTTTTGCTATGTTTTTAGCTGAGGTGCTACGTAGGGGAACTGCCTCCGGATATCGGGTGGCAAAATCTAATATTACCAATATATGCTGATGTCCCCTAGCAGACTTTATTAGGGGTCCTACTAGATCCATAGCAATCCGGTCAAATGGTACCTCTATTATGGGAAGGGGTACCAATGGGCTGCGGTACGCCTTGAACGGGGCGGTGATCTGACATTCTGGGCATGAGGAACAATAATTCGTAATTTCTGCCAGAACCCCAGGCCAATAGAAGCTTCGGAGAACCTTTTCTTTTGTCTTTTCCACCCCTAGGTGTCCCCCCAATGGATGACTATGTGCGAGGTGTAATACTACGTTACGGAATGTCCGTGGTACCAACAATTGTTTAGTTGTAACTGATTTCCTTTTATCAACCCGATATACTAGGTCGTTCTCTACCTCGAAGTAGGGGTAAGCAAGTGACCTATCTGGTTGGCCAGGAGTACTATTCTGGTCCCGTATATTTCCCCTTGCTACCGCTAATGTGGGGTCCTCCCACTGGGCCTTCTTAAAACTCCCAGGACTGACCTCTAGGTCAGCGAGGGTCTTATCCGGTTCTGGGGTGGTAAGTGTCTGCTCAACATCTTGATTTGGGGTATTCCCTACCAAAGTAGTGATGGGGAAGGGAATTTTACAGCACTCCTCCTTTTCCCCCTTCTTATTTGGGCCCTCGTCAACCTCCATTTCTGAAAAAGGGAAAGGATTTGTTTCTTCTAATACTTCGTTATGGTCCGCTATTGAACTCTGGGCGCTATTCTGAGCGGGGGACCACATTTTTAGAAAATGGGGAAAGTCGGTCCCTATTAACACATCATGTGCCAGTTTGGGTACAATACCCACCTTGAAATCTAAAGAACCAAATTCTGTTTCAAAAAAAACATCAACAGTGGAATATTCATGATTATCCCCATGTATACAACAAATTGCCACTCTTTGTGAACTGTTTCCCTGTTTCTTCTTAATGGGCAAGAGGTATTCGGACACTAGTGTGACCATGCTCCCAGAGTCAAGAAGTGCCCGAACCCTCTTACCATTAACCTTTACAAATGCCCACAGATGGTTATTCAAGGGGTCCTCTGGGCTAGGGCCCATACATTGGGACAACAGCGAATAAGGTTCCACGCTGTTGCATTGCATGGGCTCATCATTTAGTGGGCAGATTTTTGCTGTGTGGCCCCTCTCATGACAATTTACACATTTAGGTACATAGTTTGTGTCCCACTTAGAGCCTTTTCCCGGCTCCCCATGTTGGCTATTGCCCTTAGTGTGTGAACCACTGTTGCTGATGCTGCGTGAAGGTGGTCGCCGCTCTTCAGCGCCCCTTAACCCCGGTACCCTTTTACCGTCTCTGGAAGAGTCCTGGAACCTCGGGTAGTGGGGTTGCTCCACGACTGTGGGTTGCAGGTGCTCTTCTGCTGCATTGTACCTTTCTACGAGGGCCACAAGCTCATCCGCATTGTGGGGGTCACTCCGACTGACCCAACGGCGTAAGGCAGAGGGAAGTTTCCTCAAGAACTGGTCCATGACCAACCGTTCCACGATGTGGCTGGCTGAGTTGATCTCGGGTTGTAGCCACTTCCGGGCGAGGTGGATGAGGTCATACATCTGGCTTCGGGTGGCTTTATCCATCGTGAAGGACCATGCGTGAAACCTTTGGGCGCGAACAGCCGTGGTTACGCCGAGGCGGGCGAGGATCTCGAACTTCAATTTTGCATAGACGTTAGCTTCGGCTGGCTCTAGATCAAAGTAAGCCTTCTGGGGTTCGCCGCTTAGGAAGGGTGCGATTAGACCAGCCCACTCAGCTTCTGGCCATCCCTCTCTCTGTGCCGTGCGTTCAAACGTGAGAAGATAGGCTTCCACATCATCCGAGGGTCCCATCTTCTGAAGGTAGTGGCTTGCCCTGGTCATTTTCGGTACTGGGGCTGCCGCTGCCAGTGGAAGGTTACTGATAGTCCCCCTCAGGATCTCGAGTTCCTGCTGTAAGCCCTGAGCGAACCGCTGTTGCTCCTCTCTCAGCAAGCGGTTTGTCTCTTGCTGGTTTGCATTCGCGTTTTGCAGGGCTTCATTCGTCTGTTGCTGGTTTGCATTCGCCTGTTGCTGGTTGGCATTCGCCTGTTGCTGGTTGGCATTAATCTCTTGCTGGGCTATTAGCAGCTGTTGCTGGGCTGCATTCGTCTGCTGCTGGTTTGCATTAGTTTCTTGCTGGGCTATTAACAGCTGTTGCTGGGTTTCATTCGCGTCTTTCTGGGCAGCGACATTGCGTACCAGCGCACCCACCACGTCTTCCATCTTGTTTGCAGAGGATGAAAAAAACTTATTTTTTTTTTTTTTTTTCAAAATTCTTCAACCCGCAGACCCCCTAGTGCTCTGCCCGCATTCTCCACCATATGTGACAAACGGCTTACTCCGGGGCTCCGTCGTTTGTCCGGGACTGTTTAGAACACGGTCTTTTAGGGTAGGTTAAATGATGAGGCGTCACGTACTGTTCCTTTAAACAGGCTATGCCTGGTTTATTCAGTCCCAGGCACTGAGACTGCCACAGTGCATACAACAGAAAACAGATCAAAACAAAAGCTGCTCACCTGAGCGATAACTTAACTTAGGTTTTCCCTGACTCAGGGTTGGAAGTGGCTTTTCCACTTCCAACATCAAAACACGGTACTTTTGCAGTCTTACACAAATGAACAGAAAGATTGAACCTGTTTGGGGAAGAGGCTTCTCCCCTCTGTAGTTCAGCAGCCTTCCAGCCTCCTGGCTCTGGTGGGGAGACCAGAGCAAACAGGAAATCAGTCTTTCATACCTGATTCCTAATTAGCATGACAGGTGACAGAAATCAGGCAGCAGACAAACTCTGGTCTGGTTCTCTCATCCCTCAGTTCCAGCGCTTGCCAAACTGTGGGATGGAGTGTATGTATTATAAGGCTGCACTCCCAGGCCAAACAGGATAGAAACTGTCTAGTATCCTGGGAGCCCTATATACGGAATTTATTACCATCCCCTGGTTTCTGTCACAATATATATATATATATATATATATATATATAGACGTGTGGTAACCAGGGGAATCCTGATGACCAAAGAAGACAGCACCGCAAAGTTGATGAAAAAAAGTGTATTATGAAACACAGAGCCGCCAAACGGGTCAGATTTACTAAACAGATCCTTAATGCGCATAATTAGATTGTAAGCTCTTCGGAACAGGGACTCCCTTTCCAAAATGTTACAGTACTGTCATGTCTGAAGCACTTCTCCCCTTTGTGTTATTTGTATTACTTGTTATCTGTAGGATTGTCACGTGTATTACTGCTGTGACGCGCTATGTACATTAATGGCGCTATATAAATAAAGACATACAATACAATTACGTATGACACATTTAGGCCAATGTCCCTTCCATTAACCAATGTGGATATTTTATATAACCTTTTGTATGGATTCGTCCTTTTTACATTTCTCTCTAATAATGTATATACAGTATAAATAAGTTTGTGTGTGTACAGTGTATATATATATTCTTCTATCCACGTTGTGTATTATTACTTTGTGAGGTATTTTCATGGGCTTTGCTTCTCATTTTCACATCCTTCAATATTTAATAGGCAGATCAATAATTAATTACCCTATGTATAATTTTGAAGTTGGTTATAATGTGCATTCAATATTGTATTCCGTGCTGCACTTTGCATAAGGAAGGCTCCTTATTTAACTAGTTGAGAGCCAGTGGCGCGGAAAGGGGTAGCGACGGAAGAAAATATGTGTCCGAGAGACGTCAAAGACATTTCAATAGGGTCAGGAGAGGAATGGCGAACACGGCACAGGTTACAGAATAACAGGTCTCCTTCAGTGAAGCAGAGAGTCGAGTACTGCAGGGATCATAGACGTATACGCGGAGATGACATGTCTCTGCGTTCCTTCTGCTTCAGAGAAGATGGAACTAGAAGAAAATAAGTTCATATGTGTTAGGGTGGCGTGTGCCACGGTCATCATATTAACGATGAGCACAGCATCAGTGAAGTCATTTTTGGTTTTAAGCGCAGATACTCTAATCTTCGTTAGGCTATTTAATGAGACGTTAAACTAAATCAGAATCATATTAATAAGCCAAGAAGGGTGGGGAGCCGGGTTGGTCCTTTCGTCCATGTAGTAACACAGGTGGGAGAGGGAGGAGGGGGTATGATCCGTTTTGTTGGCCAAACAAGTTGTTGATATGTTACAAGCTTCCCAACCTCACGGGGTCCTTCGTTGGGTAAGGACCCTGAGAGACAACTGATGAAGGACCCTGAGAGGTTGGAAAGCCTGTATCATATCAACTGCATGTTGGTCCAATAAAAGGTCCCCCCTCCTCCTTCTTCCTCCTGTGTTACTCTATCATAATAACAGTAACACGTATGCACTAAAGAGAAGCTCGTCACCCAGTTTTACTCATTTAACTAGTGTAGCGGTAACGTTTACAGGCGTTGGAGATAATGATATGCAGAAGAGGCATCCCCCTAACATTGCATATTCACAAAGGTCCGTTAGCGTTACTTGGGTTGGGTCACAACTAAACGGTGTTACTGACATGTAGATGCTAAAACGGGGAAAGGGGGTAAGAGGTGGGGGGGGCGGAAGAGGTGGGGGGGAGGAGGGGGGAAGGGGAGGAGGAGATGGGGGAAGAGGAGATGGGGGGAAGAAGAGGGGGGAGATTATTTAAAATATATTATGTAATATATATATATATATATATATATATATATATATATATATATATATATATATATATATATATATATATATATATATATTTCTTTATCAATAAAATAAATAATTTATTTTCCCAATCAGAAATAAACAGGCTGCCCATGTCATAGTGATTTTTTGCAATAAATAAATCAGGGAGATAGAACATTTTCCTTGACCTGTAGTCATTTTGAAGGCTTCATTATGTTGGAGAGGTCGGAAGGAGCAGATAGTGGTAATGAGATCGGGAGCGTGGGCTAATGTGGTGCTGTCCTCCAGAGAGGATGTGGTGATGCGGGTCATTTCCAGGCTGGAGCTGATGAAGTAGGCTTTCTAAATGAACTTCCTGACAGATTCTTATTCACAGGTCATTCAAAGTCACTCTATAGTGAGGGACAAGTGTCATGAAAACAATTACAGCCCTGGACCAATTTCATACACAATATACACTCGCGCAGTTACAATTGCTGTAACCCCCTCACTGCCAACACATTGCAAAGTAATGGGGGGGGGGGAGAAATTATCTATGGATATTTAAAGGGTGGAGAGATTAAAATGGCGGTGGGCTTGACATGTTGCAAGAAGAAATGACCATCGTTGGACAAAGATGGAACTCAACTGGATTCCAAGAGGGATCAAAATACCCAAAGTAAGATGGGAGGATGGGATGAGGGAATGTGTGGGAGCGACGTGGAGAAGAGAGGCTGTAACCGCAGGACCTGGGAGATCACTGGGGAGACTTCATCCAGCAGTGGGGAGACACGGGCTGGGGAGGATGGGATGAGGGAATGTGTGAGAGTGACGTGGAGAAGAGAGGCTGTAACTGCCGTACCTGGGAGATCACTGGGGAGGCTTCATCCAGCAGTGGGGATACATGGCTGGAGAGGATGAGATGAGGGAATGTGTGGGAGCGACGTGGAGAAGAGAGGCTGTAACCGCAGGACCTGGGAGATCCTTGTGGAGACTTCACCCAGCAGTGAGGAGACACGGGCTGAAGATAGGGATATATATTTATATGTACGTGGAGAAGAGAGGCTGTAACCGCAGGACCTGGGAGATCATTGGGGAGGCTTCATCCAGCAGTGGGGAGACACGGGCTGAAGAAGAAGATGATGATGATGATATCTATATATTTATATATGACAAATTGCCTTTTTTTCCCATTATTTCCTACAAACCATGTATCTCACTGTGAAATGTTCAGTTTTCAAGGAAATGCTAAATTCTATGAAATATTACTCAACATCATAAAATACAAAAGTACTTTTAAAAACAGAAATCTGAGCCTCGGACCCCCTTAATTTCCCCCTTTTCATCCCAATCCAGAATGTTAAATGCTCCTTTAAAGAAAGGGTTAGAAAACGGATGCTGAATTCTCTGCACGTCGGAGTTCTGAGCGAGTCCCAAACTATACAACGTATATTGTCTTTCCTGTTCATTTATTGTAATTAACCTGTCGTATGCCCCTCTGGCAGGGGCGGGGTTACAATATATAAACCCGCCGCGCATCTTCCATTTTTTTTTTAAAGTATTTTGACATTTTACGGCTGTTTTGTATCATGTTTCTCAGCAATTCTGTATTCTGTATTCTGCTTATCATTGTATAAATATGCATATATGCAAAAAAATCTCTGTATTCCTTGCTTTGATAATTAAAGTGCTATTTTTTATGCACTGGGGATCTGTGATACAAGACTCCCATTGAGATAAACAGATTGTACAGGGAGCGAGCGCCCGCACGCTGAGCAGATTGGGAGGACGGTGCTTATTTTATTGGTTAAATTGCTTTTCTTTTCTCTCTCTTTCCGCAGGCAGCTGAGCTGGGGATGGTGTCCGCTTATTACACGTACATCTTTACTAATCTGGTGAGACACACTTTTATTTCTAAGGGATACTGTATGTGCTGAACACAGCACCGGCCCGGGGAGACCCTTCATAATAGGACAGGGGGAGAGCAACTCTAGTCCTTAATGGCCACCAACAGGACAGGTTTGCAGGATATCCCAGCTTCTGCACAGGTGGCTCAAAGACTGAGCCACTGATTGAGCCACCTGTGCTGAAGCTGGGACTGATTGAGCCGCCTGTGCTGAAGCTGGGACTGATTGAGCCGCCTGTGCTGAAGCTGGGGCTGATTGAGCCACCTGTGCTGAAGCTGGGACTGATTGAGCCGCCTGTGCTGAAGCTGGGACTGATTGAGCCACCTGTGCTGAAGCTGGGACTGATTGAGCCGCCTGTGCTGAAGCTGGGACTGATTGAGCCACCTGTGCTGAAGCTGGGGCTGTTTGAGCCACTTATGCTGAAACTGGGACTGATTGAGCCACCTGTGCTGAAGCTGGGACTGATTGAGCCGCCTGTGCTGAAGCTGGGACTGATTGAGCCGCCTGTGCTGAAGCTGGGACTGATTGAGCCGCCTGTGCTGAAGCTGGGACTGATTGAGCCACTTATGCTGAAACAGGGACTGATTGATCCACCTGTGCTGAAGCTGGGACTGATTAAGCTTCCTGTGCTGAAGCTGTGATATTCTGATAACCTGACCTGTTGGTGGCCCCTGAGGACTGGCGTTGGCCGCCCCTGACACAGAATAAGAGCCACTGACCTGTGTGTTAGAGATGCACAGCCGGCTGCCGCAGCCCGTGGCGCGCGTTCCTAGGGAATATGGCGGGTATCTCCGTGCTTCTTTCCCCCCGTCGGTAATGCCACAGACTTGTTATTTCCTGAACTGACCGATGTCGCCTTTGCTCCGGCTGTGCCGCCGTGGCGGGCGCTGCTCCTCGCAGCTACAAACCACCTGCCAGAGAGCCACGATCTTATGGGGGTCCCTCACGGGGAGGAGATAGTCATTAGCCATCTCTAATGGCTATCGCCATTTAGTGAGCCCCCCCCTGTAGCTTTATAACATGGCAGGTACTTATATCAGGTCCTTAACCCCTTCACTGCCAGGGGGGACTGCAGGGCGTTTGCACATGTGCTATAATTGGAGTCACATGGGTCGCAGCGTATCTCTTTCTGTTCAGAAAGGTTTATGCCGTACTTAACCCCTTCCCACCCACAAAGGAAGAGGCTTCTTTTTTTTTTTTTTTTTTACATTGTATTTAAAAAGGTGGAACTGAACATTAATAATTACTTTTGTCAGGATTTATAAATTGAATAATAATTTACAAAAATAAATAAAGTTGTGTAATACGGCAGACCCAAAGCTACCACCTTACTCTCCGAGATATCCACCCCCCCAGAACCAACGTCAGTACGACTTGCCTGCGCTCTACGAATCCGTGAGACTGGCCACGAATCCTTTGTGGGATTCTAGGCACTCGGGAGGGTAAAGCTAAGCTAGGAATCCTGTAGCACCGGGGCTGTCAACTCCATGTCCTTAAGCCCTCCCAACAGGGTTTTTAGGATATCCGTGCTCAAAGACTGAGCCACTGATTGAGCCGCCTGTGTTGAAGCAGGGACTGATTTGAGCCACATGTGCTGAAGCAGAGAATGATTGAGCCACCTGTGCTGAAGCAGGGATATCCTGAAAACCTGACCTGTTTAGGGGGTTGCTGAGGACTGGAGTTGCGACCCTCTGCTGTAGGCAGATCTCTCCGGCTCTGCTAACCTTTTATACATCAAGTTTTTCCGTTTCCAATAAACTGGAAGACAGCGTGTGTTTGTTTGACATGAAAGTGTAAGTTGAGCTCCTCCATAAATAGAGAATCGATGAGGGGATGTACCTATAACAGTGTGTGTCACAGCTGTGCCAAAGGCATCTAGGGGAAGCAGGATGGCATTGTGGTTAATGTTACAGCCCTGGTTAAGTGACGAGTCAGCTTTTCACAAGCATTGTGCGGCTGTCACATGGAATTACACAGCGATACCTTCAGTGTTCGGGGCTATTTTAGGGATAAAGGGCTTCCTGCGTCAAAGGCTCTTAAACTGTGTGCTATGAGATACCAGTACTACCCAAATACTACAGAGGGAAGGCCTAAAATCCCCTCGGACATCACTGCTGGGCTCTCGGTTCCTGCTGCTCAGTCCATGCTGAAGAGAGACACAGAATATTACAGCCCGGTCCAGTAATTTTATTGGATGGAGTCTATGGTGGAGATTATAGATGCTTCATGGTCACTCACCTGGAAAGACTACTGACAATTGATAATGGCGATCACAACTTGAATAGATCACTATTATACACACACACACACACGTATGCATGCATGTATGTTATATATACATTCTGTACATACATACATACATACATACATACATTCATAGACACACATCATGTTCAGGAAATAAGGGACCCCTTTTGTTTTTCATCATATCATATATTTCTTACTCAATCCCCAAATTATACAACACACCTCCCAAATATGCCTGTATACAACACAACTCCCAAAACAGGCCTGTATGCTGTACAACACACTTCCCAAAACATGCCTATATACTACGCACCTCCCAAAACACGGCTGTATACAACACACCTCCCAGAACACGCATGTATACAACACATGGCATAGTTGCATATTCAAGTTACTTTTTTTTCCCTCCTGCAAAAGCCCCATCTCAGGGTCCGTACCTCTGTGTTTTTAAATTTCGCAGATTCCTGCAACATGTTCGACTGATTTTGTGTTTGTTTTTTTTAGTGCTGGAAAACTTGGCGAAATATCTCATTAAATGAAAAAATGAAATTGCTAAATATTTTGCTAACAGTCTTTATAGGACAGTCTAGTCAATCGCTCTCCCTCTCTCCTGTATGTATGTATACAATATATGTAAATATGTGTGTATATATACAGTGTGTGTATGTATATGTGTATACATACACATATATACATACATACACATACATACATACACACCATATCTGTAAATAATGTGTCCTAGATCACATATTCAGGGTAGAAAGCCACCTCTGTCTCCAATTTATCGCTGGCTTATGGGAACCGGTACCTAGTTGATATTTCCAGAATATTGGTGGCTTTATATATTGATGAAAC
This sequence comes from Ascaphus truei, assembly GCF_040206685.1. Classification (NCBI taxonomy): domain Eukaryota; kingdom Metazoa; phylum Chordata; class Amphibia; order Anura; family Ascaphidae; genus Ascaphus; species Ascaphus truei. The sequence continues at coordinate 46,274,262 of NC_134488.1, read as the reverse complement.
GAGCTGAATAAGATTGGTGGACCTCACACTGAGTCGCTTCATGATGGGTCTGAGATCCTTGTCCTATGGGGTCTCTGTGCTGTGTCTGTACAGTTTGTTCTGCCAATCCTGTGCTGTTAGAGGCATCCTGTTAATTAGTGAGGTCTTCTAGTATCTGCTGCCATTAAGTGTGACCGCAAGAGCTGCCGAGCAGTTGTGAATGACCCTTCCATGTCCGAGCAGTGGTGAATGACCCTTCCATGTCCGAGCAGTGGGGAATGACCCTTTCATGTCCGAGCAGTGGTGAATGACCCTTCCATGTCCGAGCAGTGGGGAATGACCCTTCCATGTCCGAGCAGTGGTGAATGACCCTTCCATGTCCGAGCAGTGGCGAATGACCCTTCCATGTCCGAGCAGTGGTGAATGACCCTTCCATGTCCGAGCAGTGGTGAATATGACCCTTCCATGTCCGAGCAGTGGGGAATGACCCTTCCATGTCCGAGCAGTGGGGAATGACCCTTCCATGTCTCTCTTGTCTCCGGTGATCATGTAGGAGTTTTCTCTGCAACCCTTCGAGAGCCTTTTGGATGAACGTGTGAACATCTTGGGGTTCTCCCTGTTCAACCAATCACACAGCTACTTCCAAGAATTCGTACAAACGCTTCAGCGGTACTGGGAAGAGAACTGTGACCATGCTCCCTTCACTGGTCCAGCAGTAAGTGGCAACTGCTGTAGATCAGGGTTTAAACTTTAAAGTCATCGCACAAAGTGCAATCGTTTTCAGAACTAACTCACGTGGCTAGAAGGTTAGATTTACCAGCAAGGTAAGAGGTGAGGGGTGGCTAATTTCTGAGGAATTGGATGGACAGGGGCAATTGTTAGTGCAGATGGTGCACACTCACTTTCATTCATGTATTGATTCATTATGTTACCTGAGGAAGGCTGATTTATTCCTTAACCTGCGACATTGTTATACATTCATTCACATAATGCAAGCTGACCTTCATTCACCTGGTGGAGTCTTATTACTTCTGCATACTCTCATTCACTTGCCTTTTACAGGCCCTCGTCCATTCATCCACCCAATGCAAAGTCCTGCCCATTCATTCCCCCGGTGAAATCTCCTGCCCATTCATTCCCCCAGTGAAATCTCCTGCCCATTCATTCCCCCAGTGAAATCTCCTGCCCATTCATTCCCCCAGTGAAATCTCCTGTCCATTCATTCCCCCGGTGAAATCTCCTGCCCATTCATTCCCCCAGTGCAATCTCTTTTCCATTCATTTAAAATCTTGTTGCCAATTCTGCAGATGTGCGTAAGTGTTTCACACCTTGTCACCACAGCTCACCTTCGCACCTTCTCACCACAGCTCACCTTCTCACCTTCGCACCACAGCTCACCTTCTCACCTTCGCACCTTGTCACCACAGCTCACCTTCGCACCTTCTCACCACAGCTCACCTTCTCACTATAGCTCACCTTCGCACCTTGTCACCACAGCTCACCTTCGCACTTTCTCACCACAGCTCACCTTCTCACCTTCGCACCTTCTCACCACAGCTCACCTTCGCACCTTGTCACCACAGCTCACCTTCGCACCTTCTCACCACAGCTCACCTTCTCACCTTCGCACCTTCGCATCTTGTCACCACAGCTCACCTTCGCACCTTGTCACCACAGCTCACCTTCGCACCTTGTCACCACAGCTCACCTTCGCACCTTCGCACCTTGTCACCACAGGTCACCTTCGCACCTTGTCACCACAGCTCACCTTCGCACCTCTCCACAGCTCACCTTCGCACCTTCTCACCTTCGCACCTTCTCATTTTCGCACCTTCCCACCTTCGCACCTTGTCACCACAGCTCACCTTCGCACCTTCTCACCACAGCTCACCTTCTCACCTTCGCACCTTGTCACCACAGCTCACCTTCGCACCTTGTCACCACAGCTCACCTTCGCACCTTCTCACCACAGCTCACCTTCGCACCTTCTCACCACAGCTCACCTTTCACCTTCTCTCCACAGCTCACCTTCGCACCTTCGCACCTTCTCACCACAGCTCACCTTCGCACCTTCTCTCCACAGCTCACCTTCGCACCTTCTCACCTTCTCACCTGTAAGCAAGAGATTAGAACATAGGGAGGTTTTTTTTTTTTAAGAAAGGTTTCCCTGACAGAAAACAGCAGCAAATTGACCAATAAAAAAAAGAATCCAGCAACTTCCCAAGTGTTGCCACAGCCTTGCAGTCCGATGACTGTGCTAATGTTACTTTAACACGTTTTTTTGTTACTGATTGAGTAATTGGAATTAAGGAGGAAAGCAGATGTTTGTAATTAAATGTTTGTGCTGCTGAATACCATTTCCATTTTCCATCTGCGCAGTTTGTTTGGCCAGGATGTGATTCTGTCTGTGATACAGCGTGAACATTCTGGGCACACAGGGACTCTTTCCCAACATTATGTGACAATATTTGACAATATGTGTGTTTTACTAGCTGCCGCTTCCTATGATTCATCTGTCTCTGTCTATCCAAATCCCCCCCTCTCTCTCTCTCTCTCTTTATCTTGTACAGAAGATTACCATTGAGAAGCTGGATAATGCGCAGCTAAGAGTGTGGAAACCTGTGTGGATGAAAATAAAATATAATGCATTATTGCTTGTGTGTTACTGTGCTTCTCATAATAAGTAATGGGTGGTGGGGGGTGTTATCTTGGTGCAGGCGTGTCCCATTTCTCAATTTTTAACTTTATTCTCAATCTAATTCTTGTTCTCTCCCTTCTCCTCTTCTTTCCTCTCTTGCTGATTCTCTTCATATATTCTCCATTATCTGCCACTGTGCTCTCATTTATTCCTCTCTCTCCCTATCTCCTCCTCTGACACCTTTCTCTCTCACTCTCTCCTCTCTCTCCTCCTCTGACACCTCTCTCTCTCTCTCATTCTCTGTCTCTCTCCCTATCTCTCTCCTCCTCTGACATCTCTTTCTACCTCACACTCCTTCCTTTTGCTCCCTCCCCTCTCCTCTCTCCCCTCTCCCTTTCTCTCACCTTCACTGACACCTCTCTCTTTTCTTCTCTCTCTACTCCTCTGATACCTCTCTCACACTCTCCTCCCTCTTGCTCCCTTTCTCTCTCCTTCACTGACACCTCTCTCCCTGTCCTCTATCTCTCTCCTCCTCTGACACCTCTCTCTCACACACTATCTCCTCCCTCTTGCTCTCTTTCTATCTCTCTCCTCCTCTGACACCTCTCTCACACACCCTATCCTCCCTCTTGCTCTCTTTCTATATCTCTCCTTCACTGACACCTATCTCTCTCTCTCTCTCTCTGTCCTCCTCTGACACCTCTCTCACACACACTCTCCCCCTCTTGCTCTCTACCCTCTCCTCTCTTTCCCTTTCTCGCACCTTGGCTGGCACTTTTCTCTCACTCTCTCCTCTCTCTCCCTTCTCTCTATCCCCAGCTCTCCTCGGCCTTGCTCTTTGACGCAGTTTACACGGTGGTGCGGGCAGTGCAGGAGCTGAACCGCAGTCAGGAGATCGGTGTAAAACCGCTGTCCTGTGGCTCTGCTCAGATCTGGCAGCACGGTACCAGTCTCATGAACTACTTGAGAATGGTGAGTAGGGACTGAAGATCGTCCCCCTGGGATGCAGTCAGTAGCCACACATTATCCACGTGGTAGTAGTAGTAGTGCAGTAACGATTCCAATCGTTAATGAGAGCTCACCTGGAGGCCACATCGCCAACAGGTGTGAGGCAGCTGGGAAGTGTCCAAGGCAGGGCAACTAAGGGGGCTTTCATTGGAGAGGAGCACTTTTTTGGCGAATTTGGATCCGCAGCGGATCTTCCGGTTCCTTTTGGTCTGAGGATTTCAGCGAATCAATCTCAAAAAGGGCGATGCACATTTTGCAGATTTTATATTATTACCGTTACACTCCGTGGATTCCGCAGCACCCCGGGGACGGATTTGTAGAACCCAATCCGCGGATTCCGTGCCCGGATTTGTAGAACCCATTCTGCGGATTCCGTAGCCCGTGGACGGATTAGTAGAACTTTATCCGTGGATTCCGCAGCCCATGAACGGATTTGTAGAACCCAATCCGCGGATTCCGCGGCCCGATTTGTAGAACCCAACCCGTGGATGAATTTGTACAATCCAATCCGTGGATTCCACGGCCGGTGGACGGATTTGTAGAACCCAATCCGAAGGTTCCGCAGTCCGTGGACGGATTTGTAGAATCAAATCCGTGGATTCCGCGGCCCATGGATGGATTTGTAGAACCCAATCCATGGATTCCGCGGCCCATGGACGGATTGGTAGAATCCAATCCGCGGAGTGTGAATATGGGAGTGAGGGGGGAGATGAATATGATAGTGCCCTGGTGGCCAACTCCAGTCCTCAAGGGCCACTAACAGATCATGTTGTCATGATATCTATGCTTCAGCACAGGTGGCTCAATCACTGAGCTACTGATTGAGCCACCTGTGCTGAAGCAGGGATATCCTTAAAACACTGACCTGTTGGTGGTGGACCTTGACGGCTGGAGCTGGCCACCCCTGTGATAGAGAGGAAGGGGGATATGATATGGAAAGGAGGGGGACAGGGATATGAGAATGGAGTTAGAAGGGGGTGTACGATAGAAAGTGGGAAGGGAACATATATGGGAGGGGCGATGTCACAGGAGACCAATGCTTTTAACACCAAAATACCAGGATCCTTTGATTGAGCAAAGCAAAAGATAAAATAAATTGTAATTTATTTACAGAATGAATATGCACACAATTATTTGCAAAAAAAAAAAACACTTGAAATACACTTACTGGGACGGGGCAAAACGAAATCTTCTATTTCCAAAACAAAATCTTTATAAAACAGAGTCTTTAGGCACAATTTCCCAGGAGCGGGAGTTGTGCGCAAATAAAGCCGAAAACAGTCTTTGGACAGGGGCACTGCTCGCAACCACTGTTTCTCCTCCGCAGCTGCTTACTTCGTTCTATCGCCGTAGAATTGGTTCTGGATTCCTTAGTTCTTACGAACTCTTGACTTGGGTTACGATGTTGCAAAGTTTAAAATCCAGCATAGATGAATCTGACTCCCGATCGGCTGCAGGGATTTTTATGCAGTAAAAATCCCTATCTGTACCCTCTGCAGCCAATCTCGTTCGTGGGAATAATATCTCTACCTATCCCCAGGCTGCCCCTGCTTGGCAAAACCTGGCAGAGGGCTTCATGGTTTGCTAAGGGCATGTGCGAACCTCTCACCTTTGCCGCTTTGCATACCAGACCAAGCCCCCTTACCTGGTGACATTTTGTCTGAGCTGGCCAGATATCTGGGCCATTTGCTAAGATGGGTGATACTTGAATTACCCCTCCCCACTTCACACTCTTAGTCAGCTAATGCTTTCAACTACGGACTTTTCCAGACATTGGGGAACCAAACCAGCGGGGTCGCATAGAAGTCCTAGTTACATATGCATTGCTCACCTCGCAGGAATTTCCTGCCAAACATTTCTAAAGTACCGCAATTGCAACTTCAGTGTTGCTCTCTGTTCCAGCAGTCTGAATGAAAATCCTCTTACGCCCATAATGTTGGAACCATTAAAATAGGGGGACTTTCATTCATCAATTTTTTATGAAACTGTATAAAAATTGCGTTATAACCTTTTCCATGATTTTACTCTCCCAGCGCTCACAGCAAATCTCAGGGCTATTGGACCTTCCTAGCAGAAGTTAGCCAAACGCTATGCGCTGTGCTGCGGGCTGCTGGGTTTTAAAACCATTTTTCCTTTGCACGGTTACAGGAAAACAACTGCTATTGAAGTATATTTCATAGTAGAAATAACATTATTCTCGCCACCTTATACCAGGTGGGAGACTCACAGACATTTTTATTAAAAGCACAGTGTTACTGCCATTACTGGGTTGAAGAGCTGACAATCACAAGTCCCCAACATGACTCAGGGGCACCCAGCCAGGCATAATACCTTTATTTACTGGCCGGGGTACCCCTTCACCATCACAGGCGATATCTCTAGTTGTCTATAACGCCACATGGCAGTCACCACTGCACAGACGAGCCAGTGATACAAGCTTGCCGTCAGTGGGGTGCTGTAATCTTCTCTCTCTTGCACAGGTAGAGTTGGAAGGTCTCACCGGCCACATCGAATTCAATAGCAAGGGTCAAAGGTCGAACTACGATCTGAAGGTCGTCCAGTATACAAGGGTGGGCTTCCGGCAGGTAAGGGGGGAGGAACCCTGCAAAATTCCCCTTGTCACTTGACATAACATGGAGAGGGGTATCAATTCAAGTGTGAATCTGGACTGGGAATGGACTTGGAGTGTTGTAATGACACATGTAGAGGAGATGGATGGAGATGATGCTGTGACACAAATGATATAGTGTATTCCTAGTGCAAGAATGTCTGGTTATTCACAGGTGTGAAACTTGTTCTTTGAGTTCCATCAGAAGCTAATTTCTCTACCTCTAAACGCCTCTATAACTGCTCCTATAACCCTTCCCTATAACCCCTCCCCTAACTGCTCCTAAAACTGCTCCCTATAACTCCTCCCCTAACTGCTCCTAAAACTGCTCCCTATAACTCCTCCCCTAACTGCTCCTATAACCGCTCCTTATAACTCCTCCCCCAACTGCACCATAACCGCTCCCTATAACTCCTCCCCTAACTGCTCCATATAACTCCTCCCCTAACTGCTCCATATAACTCCTCCCCTAACTGCTCCTAAAACTGCTCCCTATAACTCCTCCGCTAACTGCTCCTATAACCGCTCCCTATAACTCCTCCCCTAACTGCTCCCTATAACTCCTCCCCTAACTGCTCCTATAACCGCTCCCTATAACTCCTCCCCTAACTGCTCCTAAAACTGCTCCCTATAACTCCTCCGCTAACTGCTCCTATAACCGCTCCCTATAACTCCTCCTATAACTCCTCCCCTAACTGCTCCTATAACCGCTCCCTATAACTGCTCCCATTAACTCCTCCCCTCGCTGCTCCTATAACTGCTCCCTATATAACCCTGTTGAAGGTGGTGTGCTTTTTCCTCTGAAACCGGGTGCAGCTTTTTTTTCTTCTGACTTTGATAAACAGATCCCACTGACTCAAGAGGAAAATACCCAGATTTGGTTACATTTTGCATCAAATTAACCTTGATATACATTTAAATGAAATGCCCGGGAAGCGCACGAGGCCTCGGCAGCCCCCTTACCTGATCTCCGGTGGCTTCTGGCGACGTGTCGTGTAACACACCGCGGTATTTGAGCGTTCTCACGCTTACGCAGCCTGGTTGTAAAGTTGGAGCTGTAATTTTCAGCTCCTTGTTCTGGGTTTTCTCCGTCACTGGGGAGCTTTTTTCCCCCCATTGGGAATCCTCCCCTAATAAAGTTAGTGAGCTCAAAAGTGGGAGATTTTTGTCTCTTTGGGGTCAGTGGTGGGTGAGAGCGGATAAATATTTCCTGCAGGAGGAAAGCGACAGGGACAGAAGCTATTAACAGCTTAATTCCATAATAGGCATGCAGTATGAAGGCAGGTGCTCAGCCAGGCTTCCATTTATCTATCATTTCTGCAGTAATTCATTCACAAAATGCATGCTGTGTCTCTGCCCATATCATCTGCTCTGTAATAGGGAGCGGTTTTATGGGGCAAGAGCAGGAGTTATAGGGAGCGGTTATATGGGGTAATAGGAGGAGTTATAGGGAGCGGTTATATGGAGTAATAGGAGGAGTTATAGGGAGCGGTTATATGGAGCAAGAGCAGCAGTTATACAGAGTGATTATATGGGGCAAGGGGAGGAGTTACAGGGAATGATTATATGGGGTAATAGGAGTTATAGAGAGGCGTTATATGGGGTGATAGGAGGTGTTATAGGGAGCGGTTATATGGGGTAATAGGAAGAAATAGGGAGTGGTTATATGAAGCAAGAAGAGGAGTTATAGAGAGCATTTATATGGGGTAATAGGAGGAGAGTTACAGGGATCAATTATATGGGTAATACAAGGAGTTCTAGGGAGAGGTTATATGGGGTAATAGAAGGAGTTAAAGGGAGTGATTATATGGGGTAATAGGAGTTATAGGGAGCGGTTATATGGGGTAATAGGAGGAGTTATAGGGAATGGTTATATGAAGTTAGAGGGAGCAGTTATATCGATCAATAGGAGGGGTTATATAGGTAATAGGAGGAGTTATAGGGAGCGGTTATATGAAGCAATAGGAGGAGTTATAGGGAACAGTTATAGGGAGCAGTTATGAAATTGGTTTCTTGTAAAGGTAACTTTTCTGGCAGGTTTTAAAAGTGGGATTAGAGGGCGTTGATCAGAGAGTCTGAGGAAGAGAGTTATAGAGGTAAGGATGGTGAGAGAGTGTGTGTGTGTGTATAGATATATTGCTCAACCCCGTTATAGCGCGATCCGCTACAACGCGGATCCGCTTATAATGCGGTCTGAGTGTGGCTCCCGATTTATAAACATATATTTTTTTTAATAACAGCCAATGCTTTATCAAAAGTAAAAAAAAGTTTAATTTATATCACAAGCATCAGGGGTACATACAAGACCTCTGATGCTTGTGATATAAATTAAACTTGTTAACTTTTGATACTAACCAGTGAGTGCTGCGGATTCTTTGGATTTTTGTTGCTTGATGGGGATCCTGGCTGCACGGCAAACACCCTGACTATTAAGATAAGATAAGCGATTTGACCTATTTTTGCCTATTTGAGTGCCCTGAACATTCATATATATATATATCAAACACACAGAGTTGGTGCCGCAATCAAAACCATCCCCCATAGATCAAAATAAATCACTAGGCCAGATGTAGGAGTTAAATTTACCCTCTGGCGGTGCTAACAACCCAATATGATATACGAACACAAAAAGAAAAAGAGGGTTTGTTGAAAGCACACAAAAAATATGTAAAAGTACAAAATGGATTTTATTAGCAATACAAAACACAAAAATAATATTAAAATATACCTAAACACATACTAAATGAACACTGCTGAACCAAAGAATACACAATAAAAATGTTGAGACCCAAAATATGTAACATGCAAAATACATAGGTATGATAATGCAAATCCAGGGGAAAATAATTTCCCCTGGAAATGCAATGGAGATCGGCCGATCAGCAACACATGATAATACAAATGACTGGAAAAAAACAATATCTACACAAACCCAAGTAAACACAGAAAAAAGAACAACAATGAAAATATAATGAATGAATACCCTAGATGCTGTGTAGCCAGAAGGTGGTGGCTAAACCCTGGCAGTTATAATAAAGAGCCAGAGAAAGACAGAAAATAAATGTCTAAAATATGCAGAGGTGGGGTCCCCTCAAAGACTAAAATGGAAACAATGAGTCAGCAGAGAAAACAAGGGAGAAAAACATGAAAAATAACTCCCTAATGCCACAGCTAGGTGTAACTGATATAAGCTGTGGCAGACAAAAATGATAGTGTCCCAAAGGCTACCGTGGAGCAAGGAAATGTCCAGATACTTGCTATGACGCTGCACCAGACATCCAGAGGAGAAGGGGAGTCCAAGACAGAGGTAAGTAAAAGGCAATGCAAGCCCCCGGCATCCCGCTCACTGTTAGCATCAGGCAGCAATCATACAGCAGTCACAGAGACCGGACAAAACAGCATCAGCAGTAAAGCTCCAAACAAGGAGATGGTCAGCACGGTGCAGCGGTGGGACACAGGAAAGTGAGTGGTATAGATACTCCAAAATATATATATAGAAAAGAAAGTGCACGGCCCATAGTGTATTACTGTTACACTTTAATTAAAATATGAGGGGAGGGAAGGAAAAAGGCTCAATCACAAACATAGCATATAGAAGAGCGTATTGTGAACTATAACAGTCACTGCCAGCTGGAAGGGTCCTCCAAATGAATCCTCCAAGTGAATCCTTGCAGTACAGGAGATGAATCAGCCCCAAGATTCACCCTTCCAGCTGCCGGTGAATGTTCATATATATTCACTATATATGAACTATATGTACACATGTACGTACGTGTATATATAATACAATAAGTGCAAACAAAATCATATAATAGGAAAGGAAATCCTTGCCCCAGAGAGCTTACAATCTAAGTGGTATGATGGGAGAGTTACAGAGACAGCAGGTGAGGGAATAAGTGCAGTAGATGGCAGTGCCTGGCCTTGACGGTGGGTACGTGCAGTAGATGGCAGTGCTTGGCCACAACAGTTAGTAGGAGTGACTTTGAGTGTAGAACAGTAGCCACAAGTCCAGGCTAATGAAATGCTTTATTTAAGGGGTGAGTATTAAGGTTTGTTTTAAAGATGGGGGGAGAGGGTGCTGGCGTATACCGAGGGTGAGGGAGTTCTCGGCAGTAGAGGTGAAAGGGGTGGAGACGAGACAGTTATGAGCAGAGCGCAGGAGACGAGCAGGGGCAGAGCGAGAGATGTAAATATATAAGAAGGGGCAGATGAGTGTAGATAATTGAAGGTAAGTAGGAGAACTTTGTAGGTGACCCGGGAATCTGATGGGAAGCCAGGAGAGGCATGTAAGGAGGAGATGAGCAGAGACGGTTTAGGGAGATAGTGAATTTATTCTAGCACCAGAATTGCAGATACATTACAAAGGAGAAAGTTGTGAGGCAGGGAGGCCTGTTGGCAGTATGTTACAATAATAAAGACAGGAGAGGGTATATATACATACACGTGTATAGGTGTGTGTTCTGGGTAAATGCTAACTCTCTAGACGAATTAGTGACTGAGCAGGAGAGACTCTGAATTGAGACAGGATCTCGTCTCGGTGGGCAGACGCATTAGAAATTCCTCATTATTGCCGCTGCGGCTGATTTTAATAGAATCGAGCTGCCGCCTGCCAGTTTTACCTGTCAAATTACGACTTGGGCCTGACACGGCGTCATCCCCCCCCCCCCCAGCCGAAGGGCAATGAGAAGGGAATTCAGGCTCCTTTCACAGGCAAGACTTATTAAATGTTAAAATTACAGATCCAGCCCTCCAGCCCCCCACCGGGTGGAACGGTGCTCTCCGAATCCTCAGTGCTGAAAACGTGACATTTTCATAGTCACATACTTACAATAATAAACTCGGCAGTGATGCAGCTATTCTTCTTTACAACGCGGACATTTGCAGCACTGAATTCTATTATTATTATTACTGCAGCGGCGTATCTTAGAGTAACAGGGAGTACAAGTAAGTACTGTACCATGAGCATTAAAGGGTAATGTTGACTCAGTTTGCTCTTCGGGGAGAAATTGTAGCACGCGGGTATATGGCGTTATAAAGAGCAATAGGAGGAGGTATAGTAAGGGGTTATATAGAGTTATAGGAGGGGCTATAGGGAGCATTTATATGGGGGGATGGGAGGAGTTATATGGGGTAATAGGAGGAGTTATAGGGAGCGGTTATATACAGCAATAGTAGGAGTTATAGGGAGGGGTTATATAGAGCAATAAGAGTGGTTATAAGGAGTTGTTATATGGAGTAATAGGAGTTATTGGAAGCGGTTATATGGGGTAATAGGAGGAGTTATAGGAAGGAGATATAGGGAGGGGTTATATGGAGTTATAGGAGGAGTTATAGGGAGGGGTTATATGGGGTAATAAAAGGTTATAGGGAACGATTATATGGGGTAATAGGAGATATAGGAAGGGGTCATAAGGAGTTATAGGGAGGGCTTATATGGGGTAATAACAGGTTATAGGAAACTATTATATGGGGTAATAGGAGCAGTTATATGGGATCCTCCGGCTGGAGCTCACACTGAGAGGGGATCAGGACCCTTAGGAGAGAGGGGATTTGTGCTGGAGGCCCTGCTACATGGGACCCGCTCCAACACACCCCGCCAAGCAGCACCTGGGTACTGGAGTATCCAGGCAGGTACCCAACGTGCACCTACATCTACATGGGGTAGCACTACCTCACATTTGGGTGGAAATTGCTGGGACAGGACACCAAGGCTTATCAGTGCCACGGCACCCTCAGTGCTTTGGGCAAACCACCACGTGTTGGGTCACTGGGTTTATACGTTGGGTACCGTTTATTGTGTGTTATCTGAGTTAGTAAGTGTGTACAGTAAAGCTTAGTAATATACATTGTGTGGTGTGTTACTTAGTACTGTGTATACGGTTCCTGTGAGGTGTTATCCCGCCAACGCTGGGATCCCTCATAAGTGGAGGCGCTGCACTGCAAGGAGAAAGAGCTCACAGAGGCGGAGGCTCAGGCCTCCTGTCAGCAGACAGGTACAGCAGCACACGTAGTTGCCCGCGTAGTTCCCTTAGGCATAGGGAAAGGGGGCTACATGGGGCAATAGGGGGAGGGATATGGAGTGGTTATATGGGGAGTTAGGAAGGAGGGAAGAGTTTAGTTAAATATTCACGTGAAGGATAATTACATTTGTATAAGGAGGAGGGCGACTTTTCTAGGTAGCGAAGGCGTTAAATCGTTGCACATCGATGTATATGGCAGGAAGGTTAATACTTTGCACGTAGCTACATATATAAGGGGGAGTAAGGGGGCAGAGAGGGAGGCTTGCTGTCTGTCTCCGGTCTGGAACACTTCTACACACAATACAATATCCTTCCTCCGTCAATGCGATTGTTAACTAGGCCGTGATACAGCAGGGTGATAAAATGGAGATGACATCCCGCTCACACCCTCTCCACACGCCTGAGACACGTACCAGCCGCGGTTTATTTCTGGGGCCGCTCCACCGAGAGGCTTCCTTTGAAACCAAATTGATTTTGCAGTTTGCATTGTAATGAGCGCAGGGAGAGAGGAGGGTTATTAGTTTGTGATGGGACTTTTAAACAGGGCGAGTGTGGGATGTGTGTGTTACAGAGTCCCCTGTCCTCGTAGGACACGCAACTTAGAAAGCAACACCTTGGGGCAAAACTAGTGTGACCCCGAATATACTGTGTCATGTATGCAAGTTGCGTTATCAACACCTACCCCACACGCAACAGGTAAAACCGCAGACAAGCAGTGGCTCTGATATAAACAATGCGTGCGGCTGTTATAGGGAGATGTGGACACGTGTTATAGGGAGATGTGGACACGTGTTATAGGGAGATGTGGACGTGTGTTATAGAGAGATGTAGACACGTGTTATAGGGAGATGTGGACACGTGTTATCGGGAGATGTGGACACGAGTTATAGGGAGATGTGGACACGTGTTATAGGGAGATGTGGACATGTGATATAAAGAGATGTGGACACGTGATATAAAGAGATGTGGACACGTGTTATATAGAGAGGTGGACACGTGTTATAGAGGGTGGACACGTGTTATAGAGGGTGGACACGTGTTATAGAGAGATGTGGACACGTGTTATAGAGAGATGTGGACACGTGTTATCGAGAGATGTGGACACGTGTTATCGAGAGATGTGGACACGTGTTATAGGGAGATGTGGACGTGTGTTATAGAGAGATGTAGACACGTGTTATAGGGAGATGTGGACACGTGTTATCGGGAGATGTGGACACGTGTTATAGGGAGATGTGGACCAGTGTTATAGGGAGATGTGGACCAGTGTTATAGGGAGATGTGGACGTGTGTTATAGAGAGATGTAGACACGTGTTATAGGGAGATGTGGACACGTGTTATCGGGAGATGTGGACACGTGTTATAGGGAGATGTGGACACGTGTTATAGGGAGATGTGGACACGAGTTATAGGGAGATGTGGACACGTGTTATAAGGAGATGTGGACACGTGTTATAGGGAGATGTGGACACGTGTTATAGGGAGATGTGGACATGTGATATAAAGAGATGTGGACACGTGATATAAAGAGATGTGGACACGTGTTATATAGAGAGGTGGACACGTGTTATAGAGGGTGGACACGTGTTATAGAGGGTGGACACGTGTTATAGAGAGATGTGGACACGTGTTATAGAGAGATGTGGACACGTGTTATCGAGAGATGTGGACACGTGTTATCGAGAGATGTGGACACGTGTTATAGAGAGGTGGATGCATGTTATAGAGATGTGTACACGTGTTATTGAAAGATGTATATACGTGTTATAGAGCGATGTGGGCACGTGTTAAAGAGAGATGTGTACACGTGTTATAGAGATGTGTACACGTGTTATAGAGATGTGTTCATGTGTTATATAGAGATGTGTACACGTGTTAGAGATGTATATGTTTTATAGAGAGATGTGTACACGTGATATAGAGAGATGTATATACGTGTTACAGAGAGATGTATATACGAGTTAGAGAGAGGTGTGTACACGTGTTATAGAGAGATGTATATACGTGTTAGAGAGAGATGTATATACGTGTAATAGAGAGGTGGTGTACACGTGTAATAGAGAGGTGTATATATGTGTTATAGAGAGATGTGTACACGTGTTGCTTTTCCTTGTAGATTGGACAGTGGCACATCACCGACGGCCTCACTATGGATAAAAGATTATTTTCTTCTAACATCTCAGACAGTCTGTTAAATACGACCCTGATCATCACCACAATCCTGGTAAGTGGCCGCTCCCCGGGATGTCTCTGTGTTTCATCCGAGCCGGGGATTAAACAGCTCAGGAGGAGGAGGGTTGTGACACCTTTATCTTATGTGATAAAAGGGCACGTGTAACTCCTCCCCTAACTGCTCCTATAACTCCTCCCCTAACTGCTCCTATAACTCCTCCCCTAACTGCTCCTATAACCGCTCCCTATAACTCCTCCCCTAACTGCTCCTATAACTCCTCCCCTAACTGCTCCTATAACTCCTCCCCTAACTGCTCCTATAACCGCTCCCTATAACTCCTCCCCTAACTGCTCCTATAACTCCTCCCCTAAATGCTCCCATAACCTCTCCCTATAACTCCTCCACTAACTGCTCCATATAACTCCTATAACCGCTCCCTATAACTCCTCCCCTAACTGCTCCTATAACTCCTCCCCTAACTGCTCCTATAACTCCTCCCCTAACTGCTCCCATAACCTCTCCCTATAACTCCTCCCCTAACTGCTCCTATAACTCCTCCCCTAACTGCTCCTATAACTCCTTCCCTAACTTCTCCCATAACCTCTCCCTATAACTCCTCCCATAACCTCTCCCTATAACTCCTCCCATAACTGCTCCCTTTAACTCCTCCCATAACTGCTCCATATAACTCCTATAACCGCTCCCTATAATTCCTCCCCTAACTGCTTCCATAACCTCTCCCTATAACTCCTCCCCTACCTGCTCCTATAACCGCTCCCCCTAACTCCTCCCATAACTGCTCCCTATAACTCCTCCCCTAACTGCTATATAACTCCTATAACCGCTCCCTATAACTCCTCCCCTAACTGCTCCCATAATCTCTCCCTCTAACTCCTCCCATAACCGCTCCCTATATCTCCTCCCCTAACTGCTCCATATAACTCCTATAACCTCTTCCTATAACTGCTCCTATAACCTCTCAATATAACTCCTCCCCTACCTGCTCCTATAACCGCTCCCTATAACTCCTATAACCGCTCCCTATAACTCCTCCCCTACCTGCTCCTATAACTCCTCCTATAACCTCTCCATATAAATCCTCCCCTACCTGCTCCTATAACTGCTCCCTATAACTCCTCTCCTAACCCCTCCCTATAACTCCTCCCCTACCTGCTCTTCATATAACTCCTCCCCTACCTGCTCCTATAATCTCTCCCTGTAACTCCTCCCCTAACTGCTCCTATAACCGCCCCCTGTAACTCCTCCTTTAACCTCTCCATATAACTCGTCCCCTAACTGCCCCATATAACTCCTCCAATATCTGCTCCTGTAACTCAATTCCTACTTCTAAATCGCTCCCTTTATCTCTTTCTCTAACTGCTCATAGAACCATGTTCTATAACTCCTAGAACTGCATGCACCACTTAGTTCAATGTAGATCCTTCTTCCCCTGATGTGTTGACGTACTGAGAAGCAGATGGATAGAGTAACTAAGTAGGGAGAATGCAGAAGGTACAGAAAGGACCACAGGGTCAAATGCATCATGTTCTACACAATGATGGTAATGACCATACCCAGTTTCTTTTCAGGAAAACCCATACCTGATGTTAAAGGGGAATCACCAGGAGCTGGAGGGTAATGACCGATATGAGGGCTTCTGTGTGGACATGCTGCAGGAGCTGGCAGAGATACTGCACTTTAACTACAAGATCCGCCTGGTCGCTGATGGTGTGTATGGAGTGCCAGAACCAAACGGCACCTGGACTGGCATGGTGGGAGAGCTGATATCCAGGGTAAGATCAGGGTGGCATGGTGGGAGAGCTGATATCCAGGGTAAGATCAGGATGGCATGGTGGGAGAGCTGATATCCAGGGTAAGATCAGGGTGACATGGTGGGAGAGCTGATATCCAGGGTAAGATCAGGGTGGCATGGTGGGAGAGCTGATATCCAGGGTAAGATCAGGGTGACATGGTGGGAGAGCTGATATCCAGGGTAAGATCAGGGTGGCATGGTGGGAGAGCTGATATATAGGGTAAGATCAGGGTGGCATGGTGGGAGAGCTGATATACAGGGTAAGATCAAGGTGGCATGGTGGGAGAGCTGATATATAGGTTAAGATCAGGGTGGCATAGTGGGAGAGCTGGTATCCAGGGTAAGATCAGGGTGGCATGGTGGGAGAGCTGATATCCAGGGTAAGATCAGGGTGGCATGGTGGGAGAGCTGATATATAGGGTAAGATCAGGGTGGCATGGTGGGAGAGCAGATATCCAGGGTAAGATCAGGGTGGCATGGTGGGAGAGCTGATATCCAGGGTAAGATCAGGGTGGCATGGTGGGAGAGCTGATATCCAGGGTAAGATCAGGGTGGCATGGTGGGAGAGCTGATATCCAGGGTAAGATCAGGGTGGCATGGTGGGAGAGCTGATATCCAGGGTAAGATCAGGGTGGCATGGTGGGAGAGCAGATATCCAGGGTAAGATCAGGGTGGCATGGTGGGAGAGCTGATATATAGGGTAAGATCAGGGTTGCATGGTGGGAGAGCTGATATCCAGGGTAAGATCAGGGTGGCATGGTGGGAGAGCTGATATCCAGGGTAAGATCAGGGTGGCATGGTGGGAGAGCTGATATCCAGGGTAAGATCAGGGTGGCATGGTGGGAGAGCTGATATATAGGGTAAGATCAGGGTGGCATGGTGGGAGAGCTGATATCCAGGGTAAGATCAGGGTGACATGGTGGGAGAGCTGATATCCAGGGTAAGATCAGGGTGGCATGGTGGGAGAGCTGATATCCAGGGTAAGATCAGGGTGGCATGGTGGGAGAGCTGATATCCAGGGTAAGATTAGGGTGGCATGGTGGGAGAGCTGATATCCAGGGTAAGATCAGGGTGGCATGGTGGGAGAGCTGATATCCAAGGTAAGATCAGGGTGGCATGGTGGGAGAGCTGATATCCAGGGTAAGATCAGGGTGACATGGTGGGAGAGCAGATATCCAGGGTAAGATCAGGGTGGCATGGTGGGAGAGCTGGTATCCAGGGTAAGATCAGGGTGGCATGGTGGGAGAGCTGATATCCAGGGTAAGATCAGGGTGGCATGGTGGGAGAGCTGATATCCAGGGTAAGATCAGGGTGACATGGTGGGAGAGCTGATATCCAGGGTAAGATCAGGGTGGCATGGTGGGAGAGCTGATATATAGGGTAAGATCAGGGTGGCATGGTGAGAGAGCTGATATCCAGGGTAAGATCAGGGTGGCATGGTGGGAGAGCTGATATCCAGGGTAAGATCAGGGTGGCATGGTGGGAGAGCTGATATATAGGGTAAGATCAGGGTGGCATGGTGGGAGAGCTGATATCCAGGGTAAGATCAGGGAGGCATGGTGGGAGAGCTGATATCCAGGGTAAGATCAGGGTGGCATGGTGGGAGAGCAGATATCCAGGGTAAGATCAGGATGGCATGGTGGGAGAGCTGATATCCAGGGTAAGATCAGGGTGGCATGGTGGGAGAGCTGATATCCAGGGTAAGATCAGGGTGGCATGGTGGGAGAGCTGATATCCAGGGTAAGATCAGGGTGGCATGGTGGGAGAGCGGATATCCAGGGTAAGATCAGGGTGGCATGGTGGGAGAGCTGATATATAGGGTAAGATCAGGGTGGCATGGTGGGAGAGCGGATATCCAGGGTAAGATCAGGGTGGCATGGTGGGAGAGCTGATATCCAGGGTAAGATCAGGGTGGCATGGTGGGAGAGCTGATATCCAGGGTAAGATCAGGGTGGCATGGTGGGAGAGCTGGTATCCAGGGTAAGATCAGGGTAGCATGGTGGGATTGCTGATATCCAGGGTAAGATCAGGGTGACATGGTGGGAGAGCTGATATCCAGGGTAAGATCAGGGTGGCATGGTGGGAGAGCTGATATCCAGGGTAAGATCAGGGTGGCATGGTGGGAGAGCTGATATATAGGGTAAGATCAGGGTGGCATGGTGGGAGAGCTGATATCCAGGGTAAGATCAGGGTGGCATGGTGGGAGAGCTGATATCCAGGGTAAGATCAGGGTGGCATGGTGGGAGAGCTGATATCCAGGGTAAGATCAGGGTGGCATGGTGGGAGAGCTGATATATAGGGTAAGATCAGGGTGGCATGGTGGGAGAGCTGATATCCAGGGTAAGATCAGGGTGGCATGGTGGGAGAGCTGATATCCAGGGTAAGATCAGGGTGACATGGTGGGAGAGCTGATATCCAGGGTAAGATCAGGGTTGCATGGTGGGAGAGCTGATATCCAGGGTAAGATCAGGGTGGCATGGTGGGAGAGCAGATATCCAGGGTATGATCAGGATGGCATGGTGGGAGAGCTGATATCCAGGGTAAGATCAGGGTGGCATGGTGGGAGAGCTGATATCCAGAGTAAGATCAGGGTGGCATGGTGGGAGAGCTGATATCCAGGGTAAGATCAGGGTGGCATGGTGGGAGAGCTGATATTCAGGGTAAGATCAGGGTGGCATGGTGGGAGAGCTGATATCCAGGGTAAGATCAGGGTGGCATGGTGGGAGAGCTGATATCCAGGGTAAGATCAGGGTGGCATGGTGGGAGAGCTGATATCCAGGGTAAGATCAGGGTGGCATGGTGGGAGAGCTGATATACAGGGTAAGATCAGGGTGGCATGGTGGGAGAGCTGGTATCCAGGGTAAGATCAGGGTGGCATGGTGGGAGAGCGGATATCCAGGGTAAGATCAGGGTGGCATGGTGGGAGAGCGGATATCCAGGGTAAGATCAGGGTGGCATGGTGGGTGAGCTGATATATAGGGTAAGATCAGGGTGGCATGGTGGCAGAGCTGATATCCAGGGTAAGATCAGGGTGACATGGTGGGAGAGCTGATATCCAGGGTAAGATCAGGGTGGCATGGTGGGAGAGCTGGTATCCAGGGTAAGATCAGGGTGGCATGGTGGGAGAGCTGATATCCAGGGTAAGATCAGGGTGGCATGGTGGGAGAGCTGATATCCAGGGTAAGATCAGGGTGGCATGGTGGGAGAGCTGATATCCAGTGTAAGAATTTTGATGACCTTGTAGCATTGTCAGAGAAGGAGCATTTTCTGCACGTCGGTGTAACATGGCACTGTCGCCATTTACGTGAATCAGAGAGTCACATTCATCGTCTGTCTCTTAGTATCAATGTAACAAGTTACTTTGCTCCTCTTTTTCTCCTGTGTGTAACAGCTTAGGATTTGGGGAGGTGGCGTTAGGGGGGTATTTAGAGGCACACTCATATTGGGATGTGTCAAATTGTGCCTCTGTCCATCATTGTCTGACCCCTTTCTAGGCTGCGCAGAACTCCCCCGGGTTAGCGGTGACATAAACACTTTTCCCCGCATTCATACATCTCCCTTTTTGTCTTTTTGCATATGTAGTGATTTATTGACCACAATAAACAGATCCATAGAAAAGATGCCACCACAAAAAAACATTATTGTACTCCTCCTTCCTCAAAATATTTTGCTCCAAAGTTACACGTTAAAAGCCCTTTCCCTCATAAAAAATGCATGTTGGTGTTTTATCGCTGGAGTTAGATGTCAGTGAATGGTGGGGAATCTTGTATTCCTTGATCAAGGTAACGGGTGCTCATGTATCAGCCTTAGTGCTGGAACTTTAGTGATTGAAAATGCTTTTCTGACATCTGTGCACTTAACCTCGCTCAGTGACCCAGTACTTCTGCAAGACTCTCTGTCTTTGTTACGTGGCAACCCAGCAGGTGAAGTCCCTTCCTTGAATACGGGCTGGGAATAGAAGAGCAGGGATGGAAGGGGAGAGAGTTATGTGATGAGATGTAGACATACAGGGATGAGTTAAGGCTTTCTTTCATTCCTTTGATGGCTCAGTGGGCTTGCAATGCATAACCACTCCCTATATCTCCTTTCTAATGCCTCTTATTGCCCCATATAACTTCTCCCGATTAACTTATTTTATTGCTTCATAAAAACTCTCACTGTAAAACAAATTTTATTGCTCCATATACCTATTCCCTATAACTCCTCCTATTGCTTCATGTAACTCCCTATTACACCATATAACCGCTCCCCATAACTCCTCCTATTGCCCCATATAACCGCTCCCTATAACTCCTCCTATTCCACCATATAACCGCTCCCTATAACTCCTCCTATTGCCCCATATAACCGCTCCCTATAACTCCTATTACACCATATAACCGCTCCTTATAACTTCTTCTATTGCTCCATATAACCACCCCATATAATACCTTCTATTGCTCCATATAACCACCCCATAGAATACATTCTATTGCGTCATATAACCACCCTAGTCTTCTGCATGCAGCCCCAGAACAAGACCTCTGCAAAGTTTATAGGATGCTGCCTGTAGAAGTTGCTTGCTTGGGATGGATGGGTCAAGGCTGGGGCACCCAGCTATCGCATGTTATATGTATCCAGGACTATTGCCTCTTTTTAGTGATCACTCATCTCCTGTTTGTCTTGTCTTGTTTCCCTGAGACATGGGTGTGTAAGGGGTCCTGCTCCCAGTAAGTGGTATGGGGTATTCAGAGGCCGACCTAGCTGTGTGCCTACCTCTTACATATTTACATAGTTACATAGTGACATAGTGGATGAGGTTGAAAAAAGACGTACGTCCATCAAGATCAACCTATGCTTAATTTAGACAACAGATACTTTATCCTATATCTATACTTACTTATTGATCCAGAGGAAGACAAACAAAAAACCCCAGTAACATAACATCCAATGATATCTCATAAGGGGAAAAATAAATTCCTTCCCGGCTCCAAGAATTGGCAATCGGATAAATCCCTGGATCAACATCCTTCCCATGTTTACTTATTTGGTATATCCCTGTATACCTTTCCTTTCTAAAAAGATGTCCGACCTTTTTTTGAACAAATTTATTGTATCTGCCATCACAGTCTCCATGGGTAATGAATTCCACATTTTAACTGCCCTTACTGTAAAGAACCCTTTCCTTTGTTGCTGGTGAAATCTCCTTTCCTCAAACCTAAAGGGATGCCCCGAGTCCTTTTTACTGCCCTTGGGATGAATAGTTCATTTAAAAGCTCCTTGTACTGTCCCCGAATATATTTGTATATAGTTATCATATCCCCTCTTAGGCGTCTCTTTTCTAATGTAAATAAATATAACATAGCTAGCCTCTCCTCATAAGTTAGATTGTCCATCCCCTTTATTAATTTGGTGGCTCTTCTCTGCACTGTCTCTAGTTCCAGAATGTCTTTTCTAAGGAGTGGTGCCCAAAATTGTACTCCATATTCAAGGTGTGGTCTTACTAATGCTTTGTAAAGGGGCATACTTATGTTTACTTCCCTTCCATCCATTGCCCGTTTAATGCAAGATAAGATCTTGTTTGCCTTTGCAGCTACTGCATGACTTCCATAAAGGATTCCCCCAATTTATCCCCATTTAATTTGTAAGTCGCCATTTTATTCTTGCATCCCAAATGCATAACCTTACATTTATCTGTATTAAACCTCATCTGCCATTTACCTGCCCACGTTTGCAGACTCTCTAAGTCCTTCTGGAGAGAAATGACATCCTGCTCTGATTCTACTACCTTACACAATTTCGTATCATCAGCAAAGATGGAGACTTTGCTCTCGATGCCAACCTCAAGGTCATTAATAAATAAGTTAAAAAGCAGGGGTCCCAGTACCAATCCCTGAGGTACTCCACTCACGACTTTAGCCGAACCTGAAAAAGTTCCATTTATGACAATCCTCTGTTGTCTATCCTTCAACCAGTTTTCAATCCAGGTGCATATATTTTTACTGAGTCCAATTTGCTTTATTTTGTACACCAACCTCTTGTGTGGAACCGTATCAAAAGCTTTTGCAAAATCTAAGTAGACCACATCAACTGCATTACCCTGGTCTAAATTCCTACTTACCTCCTCAAAGAAACAAATAAGGTTAGTTCGGAATGATATATCCTTCATAAATCCATGCTGACTATTACTAATAATTTTGTTTTCCATTAGGTATTCCTGAATATTATCCCGTATTAAACCCTCAAGTAGTTTCCCCACTATTGAAGTCAGGCTTACAGGTCTGTAATTCCCTTGTTGTGATCTAGCTCCCTTTTTAAATATAGGCACCACATCTGCTTTAGGCCAATCTTGTGGTACTGAGCCTGTGGAAATGGAGTCCTTGAATATTAAATGTAATGGTTTTGCTATTACTGAACTTAACTCCTTGAGAACTCTCCTCGGCTCCCGGTATGGGGTGGGGGAGGAGGTGGAGGCACCCTGCTGGAAAACAGGTATTTGGGCCAAGGGGGAGGGGATCTCCATCCCCTTCCCTCGTTCTGAAGATTGAGTCCACCCATTGCCCTCACTGATACCCCAGACGAAGATTGTCTGGAACTGAGGCCAAGCGGCATGGGGTCCTAAAATCAACCCTCCAGCTGGGAACCGGAATCCAGATAACAGCTGTCCACAAACTAGAGGAGCCGCTCTGGATAAATGTGGGTTGATTACCCAGACAATGTTGAGGCTAAGGATCTTTTGGATACTATGGGATCCGTGGGATTGAGTACAATTTATGCATGGCCCGACACATGAGCACGGTCATACACACCACTTGATCTCCGTGGAGGAGGTATCAGTTGGGGTGGTGAAGTTTTTCCCCCCCTTATGGACAGATCATAGAGTGATCCAGGCTCAGATTGGAGGTGCCCCACCGGCTTTTAAACTGAGTGGTGGGCCCATCTGTCCTCATTTGTGCCGGATGACAACATATCTGTCTGCATCGAGGTGTACAACTTGGCTGTCTATGCAGCCATGGACAAAGTTCCTCTTGACCTCCGGGAACTGCAGCAGGCTCTGCGCAGGAAAGAGCCCCGGTGGTTGAGAACTCACCTGGATGCTGACCGGACAGCCTTGAAGGTATGTCCATGGGGGTATAAGTGTGCAGTCTTCAGGGCTAAGAAAGCCTACATCGGCCTGAGGATCGGCTCAGCGAGGAATCATCCAAAGGAACTCTTCAGGATGGTGAGCAGCCTGGTTTAGCCAGACTACTCCTCGATCGTGGTTTATCCAACTGAGGAGCGATCTTGTGAATTAATCGATTCTTTGATGATAAGTTCACATGCATCCGTGCCGCCATTCATCCCCCAATGGAACCCGTGGTCTGCCTCACCCCACAGCAAAGCTGGTCTTGGAAGAGTTCAGCATCATCTCAATCCTGGGTTTCCTCTCAATCACAGTTGTAATGAACTAGACCACTTGTGACCTGGATCCCTATCAATCATGGCTCTTGAAAGAGACCATTGATGCAGTGGCTCCGTGGTTGGTGGTGATCATCACTAGATCCCTCGCTGTTTGGCAGGTGTTGGTGCTGATGCTTCCCCTGTTGAAGAAAATGGGTCTAAATACCAAGTATCATCCAATCTCAAACCTTCCCATGGTAAGGAAAGTGTTGGAGAGGGTAGCTTTCACCCAGCTGGAAGATTGTCTGGAAAGGATTGGCTTCTTCGACCCCCCACACAGTTTGGCTTTAGAGCCTGTCATGGAACTGAGGCTACCTTAGTCTGTGTGGCAGATGACTTATTGATGGTAATGGACAAGGTCTGTATCTCTGCCAATGGTACTGCACCCTACGCTGGGTGGGGGTGGGGGTCTTCTTGTGTGCAGTTTCAGAAGTCGGGAACTAACTACCGCCAGAGCTCAGGTGTATATCTACCTTACCGCTGGGCTCGGTGTAAGACTTTCCTCTTCCTTCAGGTTTTCCTAACAATATAATTGTATATTATTTTAACTTTTTAACTGTAAAGCATTGCAATGCCCCCTTAATTAGGTGTGTTTTTTACTCAAAATTAATTATGATGATGTTATAAATCATTTAATTTCTGGCCTCTTGGGCAGCGAATGGGCTTAAAGTTTAGCTGACTTGCCCTTTACTATAACCATTTTTAATTTCAAAACCTGGTATGAATGGATCAGAGAGTGACTCCAGATCAGTGAGACACTCTCTCCAGATCTGTGAGACACTCTCTCCAGATCAGTTAGACTCTCTCTCCAGATCAGTTAGACTCTCTCGCCAGATCAGTGAGACTCTCTCTCCAGATCAGTGAGACTCTCTCTCTCCAGATCAGGTGGACTCTCTCTCTCCAGATCAGTGAACCTCTCTCTCCAGATCAGTGGGACTCTCTCTCTCCAGATCAGTGAGACTCTCTCACTCCAGATCAGTGAGACTCTCTCTCTCCAGATCAGTGAGACTCTCTCTCTCCAGATCAATGAGACTCTCTCTCTCCAGATCAGTGAGACTCTCTCTCTCCAGATCAGTGAGACGCTCTCTCCAGATCAGTGACAGTGACTCCAGATCAGTGACAGTGGGCATGTCTGATGGATGCGCCTGGATAGTGAGGAGCTGGATGGAGACTCCACCATTGATCTGGTAGAACATAGCAACTGATCCCCTGGAGGCCGAGTGCTGAGCACTTAAGGGAGGACACTGTCAGTAGAATGCTGCATTTCCTTTCATTTGTATGCCAGGCAAGCCCAGCACTGTCACCCATCCCTGAATTGAATGTAGTCATTCCTAGTTGTGTGTGTGTGTGCTGAGGGCTGGGTTAATTAAATGTATCAATGTGCTGAATATTAATGATGTCTTAAGCTGGATCATGAAGCCAGCGACTGAAATATACTCTGCAATTAACGTTTGCCTGGACTGCCCCCCACTTCTTTTTAGAAAGCAGGCCCTGCGTGCAGTCTCATGGTGAAACAGCACACATTATAAGTGAAGTGCAGTCTTGTGGATCAAGAGAAGGCACGGTGCGCTCTCGTTGTTAGACAGCAAACACCGTCTCTTTGTAGACAGCATACACTGTGGGCTCTCTCACCACGGGAGAGGAGACCTACAGTAGTGATGTCTGTATCTGTCCCAACCTGTGGCATTTTGGGAGATCATTTTGCATGTTTTTGGTGAAACGTGACTCCAAGCCTTAAAGGGTTAATACAGCCTCAACACGAGTCTCCGATTTTGCCATTTCATAAGCGTTCAGAGAAATATCGTTGGGCTGTCAGCAAAACGGCGGCGTGTAAGATTTTGCGCAACCAGACGTGCGCGCAATGTCACAGCAGAGATTTATAAGGGGTCATATGACCTGCTGCCATGGCTTCTGTGTCTGGGGCGTTTGGGTGAGCAGGAGGGCGATAGGAGAGATGCAGAGAGAGTGAAACGGTCACAGCAACACTGCAGGAGGTGAACCGCGTTAATTTCAACTGGGGGGACCCCTGCTCCCCGATACTAACCTCGGAAGGGGGTGCTGAGAGCCCTGACTAGTTCCCTCTGAGCTGCTATAGAAATGGCGTTTTATTTAGCCAGAGTCTTGCGGGCCAAAAGGACGTGACATTCGTGGCGGTTTCCTATTGGCCCATGGGAGGCGGGAGCTTTGATCTGCACAGAGATACCGGCAGCAACTATGGAGGCAAGCATCTAGGAAGCAGGGGGTCCCTGGAGCCGAAATCAACGCGGTTCAGCCCCGAGAACCCATGGTTACAAAATAATAATAATGCGTCACCAGGAGAGTTCCTTTACAGCAGCCGTCCAAGCTGCCGTTTTCCCCCTTTAATATCTGCATCAGTACAATCCACACAATGATAAGCAATTAGCCAAGTTGCCGATCGATCCTTTCTCCTATGATCGATCGGCAAAGATTCGGATTGGGGGGTTCACTAAATGACTGTCAGTGCAGCAGAAGAGGACCGAAGATGCAAAGTTCTGTGGGGAACATCATGTGACCAGGCAGTCACTAGATACAATTCGTGCACTGCTAGAGAGGGCAGGGCTCAAAAAGGGGTGTGCCAGAGCCTGTTTCAGAACAGGAAGGGCGTGTGACTTTGGAAATGGTTGCTATAGAAACCAAAAATGCTTGTTACATTATAATACATTAAAAATGCCATTCAGAGTTGTTTTAAAAAAAACATGTGGGATATTGCTTGGTCTGCAGCTTTAAGTGGTGTGAATATTTGAATAGTGAGTAATAGTGTGTAATTGTGAGTGTTATTGTGACGGTCAGCAGTGTTATTGTGTAGTGAGAGTATTGAGGGTTAATGTCGGACTGTGTGAGTGTATATTGCATGAGTTAATGTGAGAGTATTGATACCGTAGCATTAAGCAACTCGAGTGATTTTAGAGAATATGGCTGTAAGAGGAGACGTGTGCAGAGGTACACAGGGAGACAGTTTGGGGGAAATGAAAACATGGCTTTATTTAGCCTGTCCCTTTAAAGCTGCAGTTCAGGCTCCCGTTTTTTTTTTTTTTTTTTTTACTTCGATAGTTTCATGTGGGCAATCTCTAATTACCTAAAGATCTGCATAGCTGCCGGTCAATTCGTTCTCCGTCTATTGATCGGCAAAGTTTGGCGACATCTTTAAATATGGGGAATGTAAATCGTTGCTATAGGAACAAGCATGCTTGTTAAAATAGAATACAAGAAAATTGGTCTTTCAAAGTTGTTTTTTTTAAAACAGAAAATGCTAAAAGTATTTTTTCTTACTACAGAACTGATTTATTAATCAGTGCAGGATATTGCCTGAACTGCAGCTTTAATCAATGCACAGCATACAAAAAGAAACAAACAGCCTATCCCTGTGTAAGGGATAACTCACTCCCTAGTCCCTATCTGCAAGGGTGGGAGGAAAAGCCCCTTACCAGCCTATCACTCCAAAGTCTCAAGAGGTACCTCAAAGCAGGTGGCCCTTCCGGTCAGTCTCTGGGTCTGGGTCTGGATGGGTGTTAGTTGAGGACCAGCCTTTGGTAGGTTCCTGGGTTTGCTGCACCCTGGGAGAGAGTCTGTTCCCCTGGTGTCTTGATATCAGCACACCGTCATCCTGTGTGCTCAACAGTCTCCTCGTTAGTTCACAGTAGGAGGCTTTTACACTTGTCTGATTAACCAGGTAGAGACTGGTTAATTGGTTTACGCTGCAATTAACCAGCTCCCTGCTGGATTCCTCAGACAACTGAGGCTTTCTAGGGAAGCCTCGTTGAGACAGGGTTAATTCCCTGTTACAATGGCTAATTAGGGATGAGAAATTGCGTCTCACATAGACACTAATTACCGAATCACTTGTGAACTGCGAGTTTTTGCAGGCAAAAAAAGGGCAGAGTTTGTGGGGCTCACAGGCCGTGCGAACGGTCCGCACGTCTCCTGAGAAGTCGTTGCACTCTCACTTTAAACTGTGAGCACTCTCAGCGGGCACTGTGCTCTCTTCTCTCATAATTAAATATATTAGCTACATGTCGGGCCTCATTAATAGACAGTGATTAGACAGCAGGCTCTGGGTGCAGTCTCGTGATTAGGAATCAGGCTCTGTGTGCAGTCTCGTGATTAGGAATCAGGCTCTGTGTGCAGTCTCGTGATTAGGAATCAGGCTCTGTGTGCAGTCTCGTGATTAGGAATCAGGCTCTGGGTGCAGTCTCGTGATTAGACTGCAGGCTTTGTGTGCAGTCTCGTGATGAGAAGTCGGAGGCTTTGTGTGCAATCTTATGATTAGACAATAGGCTCTGGGTGCCGTATAATATACTTGTGCCCAGGTGCACATAGTACATATAAATTCATAACCTTGAGCCCACTAAAGCCTTAGCTAAAGAATATATATTGTGGTTTTGTGACTCAGTGTGACCCAGCGGCATAAGGTTATGAGATGAGATTGTTCTGTGTGACTGACACGGTGCGTGATGAGACGCATACGCGTTACGGTGAATACATGGGGGTGACACGCATACACAGCATGGTGAATACATGGGGATGAGACGCATACACAGCACGGTGAATACATGGGGATGAGACGCATACACAGCACGGTGAATACATGGGGATGAGACGCATACACAGCACGGTGAATACATGGGGATGAGACGCATACGCAGCACGGTGAATACATGGGGATGAGACGCATACGCAGCACGGTGAATACATGGGGATGAGACGCATACGCAGCACGGTGAATACATGGGGATGACACGCATACACAGCACGGTGAATACATGGGGATGAGACGCATACACAGCACGGTGAATACATGGGGATGAGACGCATACACAGCACGGTGAATACATGGGGATGAGACGCATACACAGCACGGTGAATACATGGGGATGAGACGCATACACAGCACGGTGAATACATGGGGATGAGACGCATACACAGCACGGTGAATACATGGGGATGAGACGCATACGCAGCACGGTGAATACATGGGGATGAGACGCATACACAGCACGGTGAATACATGGGGATGAGACGCATACGCAGCACGGTGAATACATGGGGATGAGACGCATACACAGCACGGTGAATACATGGGGATGAGACGCATACGCAGCACGGTGAGTACATGGGGATGAGACGCATACGCAGCACGGTGAATACATGGGGATGAGACGCATACGCGTTACGGTGAATACATGGGGATGAGACGCATACACAGCACGGTGAATACATGGGGATGAGACGCATACGCAGCACGGTGAATACATGGGGATGAGACGCATACGCAGCACGGTGAATACATGGGGATGAGACGCATACACAGCACGGTGAATACATGGGGATGAGACGCATACACAGCACGGTGAATACATGGGGATGAGACGCATACACAGCACGGTGAATACATGGGGATGAGACGCATACACACCACGGTGAATACATGGGGATGAGACGCATACACAGCACGGTGAATACATGGGGATGAGACTCATACGCAGCACGGTGAATACATGGGGATGAGACGCATACACAGCACGGTGAATACATGGGGATGAGACGCATACACAGCACGGTGAATACATGGGGATGAGACGCATACGCAGCACGGTGAATACATGGGGATGAGACGCATACACAGCACGGTGAATACATGGGGATGAGACGCATACGCAGCACGGTGAATACATGGAGATGAGACGCATACGCAGCACAGTGAATACATGGGGATGAGACGCATACGCAGCACGGTGAATACATGGAGATGAGACGCATACGCAGCACAGTGAATACATGGGGATGAGACGCATACGCAGCACGGTGAATACATGGGGATGAGACGCATACACAGCACGGTGAATACATGGGGATGAGACGCATACACAGCACGGTGAATACATGGGGATGAGACGCATACGCAGCACGGTGAATACATGGGGATGAGACGCATACACAGCACGGTGAATACATGGGGATGAGACGCATACGCAGCACGGTGAATACATGGGGATGAGACGCATACGCAGCACGGTGAATACATGGAGATGAGACGCATACACAGCACGGTGAATACATGGGGATGAGACGCATACACACCACGGTGAGTACATGGGGATGAGACGCATACACAGCATGGTGAATACATGGGGATGAGACGCATACGCAGCACGGTGAATACATGGGGATGAGACGCATACACACCACGGTGAGTACATGGGGATGAGACGCATACACAGCATGGTGAATACATGGGGATGAGACGCATACGCAGCACGGTGAATACATGGGGATGAGACGCATACGCAGCACGGTGAATACATGGGGATGAGACGCATACACAGCACGGTGAATACATGGGGATGAGACGCATACACAGCACGGTGAATACATGGGGATGAGACGCATACGCAGCACGGTGAATACATGGGGATGAGACGCATACGCAGCACGGTGAATACATGGGGATGAGACGCATACGCAGCACAGTGAATACATGGGGATGAGACGCATACACAGCACGGTGAATACATGGGGATGAGACGCATACACAGCACGGTGAATACATGGGGATGAGACGCATACACAGCATGGTGAATACATGGGGATGAGACGCATACGCAGCATGGTGAATACATGGGGATGAGACGCATACGCAGCACGGTGAATACATGGGGATGAGACGCATACGCAGCACGGTGAATACATGGGGATGAGACGCATACACAGCACGGTGAATACATGGGGATGAGACGCATACACAGCACGGTGAATACATGGGGATGACACGCATACGCAGCACGGTGAATACATGGGGATGAGACGCATACACAGCACGGTGAATACATGGGGATGAGACGCATACGCAGCACGGTGAATACATGGGGATGAGACGCATACACCGCAAGGTGAATACATGGGGATGAGACGCATACACCGCACGGTGAATACATGGGGATGAGACGCATACACAGCACGGTGAATACATGGGGATGAGACGCATACACAGCACGGTGAATACATGGGGATGAGACGCATACGCAGCACGGTGAATACATGGGGATGAGACGCATACACAGCACGGTGAATACATGGGGATGAGACGCATACGCAGCACGGTGAATACATGGGGATGAGACGCATACGCAGCACGGTGAATACATGGAGATGAGACGCATACACAGCACGGTGAATACATGGGGGTGAGACACATACACAGCACGGTGAATACATGGGGATGAGACGCATACACAGCACGGTGAATACATGGGGATGAGACGCATACGCAGCACGGTGAATACATGGGGATGAGACGCATACACAGCACGGTGAATACATGGGGATGAGACGCATACACAGCACGGTGAATACATGGGGATGAGACGCATACACAGCACGGTGAATACATGGGGATGAGACGCATACGCGTTACGGTGAATACATGGGGATGAGACGCATACACAGCACGGTGAATACATGGGGATGAGACGCATACACAGCACGGTGAATACATGGGGATGAGACGCATACGCAGCACGGTGAATACATGGGGATGAGACGCATACGCGTTACGGTGAATACATGGGGATGAGACGCATACACAGCACGGTGAATACATGGGGATGAGACGCATACACAGCACGGTGAATACATGGGGATGAGACGCATACGCAGCACGGTGAATACATGGGGATGAGACGCATACGCAGCACAGTGAATACATGGGGATGAGACGCATACACAGCACGGTGAATACATGGGGATGAGACGCATACACAGCACGGTGAATACATGGGGATGAGACGCATACACAGCACGGTGAATACATGGGGATGAGACGCATACGCAGCACGGTGAATACATGGGGATGAGACGCATACGCAGCACGGTGAATACATGGGGATGAGACGCATACGCAGCACGGTGAATACATGGGGATGAGACGCATACACAGCACGGTGAATACATGGGGATGAGACGCATACGCAGCACGGTGAATACATGGAGATGAGACGCATACACAGCACGGTGAATACATGGGGGTGAGACACATACACAGCACGGTGAATACATGGGGATGAGACGCATACACAGCACGGTGAATACATGGGGATGAGACGCATACGCAGCACGGTGAATACATGGAGATGAGACGCATACACAGCACGGTGAATACATGGGGATGAGACGCATACACAGCACGGTGAATACATGGGGATGAGACGCATACGCAGCACGGTGAATACATGGGGATGAGACGCATACCCAGCACGGTGAATACATGGGGATGAGACGCATACGCAGCACGGTGAATACATGGGGATGAGACGCATACGCAGCACGGTGAATACATGGGGATGAGACGCATACGCAGCACGGTGAATACATGGGGATGAGACGCATACGCAGCACGGTGAATACATGGGGATGAGACGCATACGCAGCACGGTGAATACATGGGGATGAGACGCATACACAGCACGGAGAATACATGGGGATGAGACGCATACACACCACGGTGAATACATGGGGATGAGACGCATACACAGCACGGTGAATACATGGGGATGAGACGCATACGCAGCACGGTGAATACATGGGGATGAGACGCATACACAGCACGGTGAATACATGGGGATGAGACGCATACACAGCACGGTGAGTACATGGGGATGAGACGCATACGCAGCACGGTGAATACATGGGGATGAGACGCATACGCAGCACGGTGAATACATGGGGGTGAGACGCATACACAGCACGGTGAATACATGGGGATGAGACGCATACGCAGCACGGTGAATACATGGGGATGAGACGCATACGCAGCACGGTGAATACATGGGGATGAGACGCATACGCAGCACGGTGAATACATGGGGATGAGACGCATACACAGCACGGTGAATACATGGGGATGAGACGCATACACAGCACGGTGAATACATGGGGATGAGACGCATACACAGCACGGTGAATACATGGGGATGAGACGCATACACAGCACGGTGAATACATGGGGATGAGACGCATACACAGCACGGTGAATACATGGGGATGAGACGCATACGCAGCACGGTGAATACATGGAGATGAGACGCATACACAGCACGGTGAATACATGGGGATGAGACGCATACGCAGCACGGTGAATACATGGGGATGAGACGCATACACACCACGGTGAGTACATGGGGATGAGACGCATACACAGCAAGGTGAATACATGGGGATGAGACGCATACACAGCACGGTGAATACATGGGGATGAGACGCATACGCAGCACGGTGAATACATGGGGATGAGACGCATACACAGCACGGTGAATACATGGGGATGAGACGCATACACAGCACGGTGAATACATGGGGATGAGACGCATACGCAGCACGGTGAATACATGGAGATGAGACGCATACACAGCACGGTGAATACATGGGGATGAGACGCATACACAGCACGGTGAATACATGGAGATGAGACGCATACACAGCACGGTGAATACATGGGGATGAGACGCATACACAGCACGGTGAATACATGGGGATGAGACGCATACACAGCACGGTGAATACATGGGGATGAGACGCATACGCAGCACGGTGAATACATGGGGATGAGACGCATACACAGCACGGTGAATACATGGGGATGAGACGCATACGCAGCACGGTGAATACATGGGGATGAGACGCATACGCAGCACGGTGAATACATGGGGATGAGACGCATACGCAGCACGGTGAATACATGGGGATGAGACGCATACGCAGCACGGTGAATACATGGGGATGAGACGCATACACAGCACGGTGAATACATGGGGATGAGACGCATACGCAGCACGGTGAATACATGGGGATGAGACGCATACGCAGCACGGTGAATACATGGGGATGAGACGCATACACAGCACGGTGAATACATGGGGATGAGACGCATACACAGCACGGTGAATACATGGGGATGAGACGCATACGCAGCACGGTGAATACATGGGGATGAGACGCATACACAGCACGGTGAATACATGGGGATGAGACGCATACACAGCACGGTGAATACATGGGGATGAGACGCATACGCAGCACGGTGAATACATGGGATGAGACGCATACACAGCACGGTGAATACATGGGGATGAGACGCATACACAGCACGGTGAATACATGGGGATGAGACGCATACGCAGCACGGTGAATACATGGAGATGAGACGCATACACAGCACGGTGAATACATGGGGATGAGACGCATACACAGCACGGTGAATACATGGAGATGAGACGCATACACAGCACGGTGAATACATGGGGATGAGACGCATACACAGCACGGTGAATACATGGGGATGAGACGCATACACAGCACGGTGAATACATGGGGATGAGACGCATACGCAGCACGGTGAATACATGGGGATGAGACGCATACACAGCACGGTGAATACATGGGGATGAGACGCATACGCAGCACGGTGAATACATGGGGATGAGACGCATACGCAGCACGGTGAATACATGGGGATGAGACGCATACACAGCACGGTGAATACATGGAGATGAGACGCATACACAGCACGGTGAATACATGGGGGTGACACGCATACACCGCACGGTGAATACATGGGGGTGAGACGCATACACAGCACGGTGAATACATGGGGATGAGACGCATACACAGCACGGTGAATACATGGGGATGAGACGCATACGCAGCACGGTGAATACATGGGGATGAGACGCATACGCAGCACGGTGAATACATGGGGATGAGACGCATACGCAGCACGGTGAATACATGGGGATGAGACGCATACGCAGCACGGTGAATACATGGGGATGAGACGCATACACAGCACGGTGAATACATGGGGATGAGACGCATACACAGCACGGTGAATACATGGGGATGAGACGCATACACAGCACGGTGAATACATGGGGATGAGACGCATACACAGCACGGTGAATACATGGGGATGAGACGCATACGCAGCACGGTGAATACATGGGGATGAGACGCATACACAGCACGGTGAATACATGGGGATGAGACGCATACGCAGCACGGTGAATACATGGGGATGAGACGCATACGCAGCACGGTGAATACATGGGGATGAGACGCATACACAGCACGGTGAATACATGGGGATGAGACGCATACACAGCACGGTGAGTACATGGGGATGAGACGCATACGCAGCACGGTGAATACATGGGGATGAGACGCATACACAGCACGGTGAATACATGGGGATGAGACGCATACACAGCACGGTGAATACATGGAGATGAGACGCATACACAGCACGGTGAATACATGGGGATGAGACGCATACGCAGCACGGTGAATACATGGGGGTGAGACGCATACGCAGCACGGTGAGTACATGGGGATGAGACGCATACGCAGCACGGTGAATACATGGGGATGAGACGCATACACAGCACGGTGAATACATGGGGATGAGACGCATACGCAGCACGGTGAATACATGGGGATGAGACGCATACGCAGCACGGTGAATACATGGGGATGAGACGCATACACAGCACGGTGAATACATGGGGATGAGACGCATACGCAGCACGGTGAATACATGGGGATGAGACGCATACACAGCACGGTGAATACATGGGGATGAGACGCATACACAGCACGGTGAATACATGGGGATGAGACGCATACGCAGCACGGTGAATACATGGGGATGAGACGCATACACAGCACGGTGAATACATGGGGATGAGACGCATACACAGCACGGTGAATACATGGGGATGAGACGCATACACAGCACGGTGAATACATGGGGGTGAGACGCATACACAGCACGGTGAATACATGGGGGTGAGACGCATACGCAGCACGGTGAGTACATGGGGATGAGACGCATACGCAGCACGGTGAATACATGGGGGTGAGACGCATACGCAGCACGGTGAGTACATGGGGATGAGACGCATACGCAGCACGGTGAATACATGGGGATGAGACGCATACACAGCACGGTGAATACATGGGGGTGAGACGCATACGCAGCACGGTGAGTACATGGGGATGAGACGCATACGCAGCACGGTGAATACATGGGGATGAGACGCATACACAGCACGGTGAATACATGGGGATGAGACGCATACACAGCACGGTGAATACATGGGGATGAGACGCATACGCAGCACGGTGAATACATGGGGATGAGACGCATACGCAGCACGGTGAATACATGGGGATGAGACGCATACACAGCACGGTGAATACATGGGGATGAGACGCATACACAGCACGGTGAATACATGGGGATGAGACGCATACACAGCACGGTGAATACATGGGGATGAGACGCATACACAGCACGGTGAATACATGGGGATGAGACGCATACACAGCACGGTGAATACATGGGGATGAGACGCATACACAGCACGGTGAATACATGGGGATGAGACGCATACGCAGCACGGTGAATACATGGGGATGAGACGCATACACAGCACGGTGAATACATGGGGATGAGACGCATACGCAGCACGGTGAATACATGGGGATGAGACGCATACACAGCACGGTGAATACATGGGGATGAGACGCATACGCAGCACGGTGAATACATGGGGATGAGACGCATACACAGCACGGTGAATACATGGGGATGAGACGCATACACAGCACGGTGAATACATGGGGATGAGACGCATACGCAGCACGGTGAATACATGGGGATGAGACGCATACACAGCACGGTGAATACATGGGGATGAGACGCATACGCAGCACGGTGAATACATGGGGATGAGACGCATACGCAGCACGGTGAATACATGGGGATGAGACGCATACGCAGCACGGTGAATACATGGGGATGAGACGCATACGCAGCACGGTGAATACATGGGGATGAGACGCATACACAGCACGGTGAATACATGGGGATGAGACGCATACACAGCACGGTGAATACATGGGGATGAGACGCATACACAGCACGGTGAATACATGGGGATGAGACGCATACGCAGCACGGTGAATACATGGGGATGAGACGCATACACAGCACGGTGAATACATGGGGATGAGACGCATACGCAGCACGGTGAATACATGGGGATGAGACGCATACGCAGCACAGTGAATACATGGGGATGAGACGCATACGCAGCACGGTGAATACATGGGGATGAGACGCATACACAGCACGGAGAATACATGGGGATGAGACGCATACACAGCACGGTGAATACATGGGGATGAGACGCATACGCAGCACGGTGAATACATGGGGATGAGACGCATACGCAGCACGGTGAATACATGGGGATGAGACGCATACACAGCACGGAGAATACATGGGGATGAGACGCATACACACCACGGTGAATACATGGGGATGAGACGCATACACAGCACGGTGAATACATGGGGATGAGACGCATACACAGCACGGTGAATACATGGGGATGAGACGCATACGCAGCACGGTGAATACATGGGGGTGAGACGCATACACAGCACGGTGAATACATGGGGATGAGACGCATACACAGCACGGTGAATACATGGGGATGAGACGCATACGCAGCACGGTGAATACATGGGGATGAGACGCATACACAGCACGGTGAATACATGGGGATGAGACGCATACACAGCACGGTGAATACATGGGGATGAGACGCATACACAGCACGGTGAATACATGGGGATGAGACGCATACACAGCACGGTGAATACATGGGGATGAGACGCATACACAGCACGGTGAATACATGGGGATGAGACGCATACACAGCACGGTGAATACATGGGGATGAGACGCATACGCAGCACGGTGAATACATGGAGATGAGACGCATACACAGCACGGTGAATACATGGGGATGAGACGCATACGCAGCACGGTGAATACATGGGGATGAGACGCATACACACCACGGTGAGTACATGGGGATGAGACGCATACACAGCATGGTGAATACATGGGGATGAGACGCATACACAGCACGGTGAATACATGGGGATTAGACGCATACGCAGCACGGTGAATACATGGGGATGAGACGCATACACAGCACGGTGAATACATGGGGATGAGACGCATACACAGCACGGTGAATACATGGGGATGAGACGC
The DNA here is from genome assembly GCF_040206685.1 of Ascaphus truei. NCBI lineage: Eukaryota > Metazoa > Chordata > Amphibia > Anura > Ascaphidae > Ascaphus > Ascaphus truei. Next base: position 46,236,463 of record NC_134488.1, on the reverse strand, counting down.
ATACGCAGCACGGTGAATACATGGAGATGAGACGCATACACAGCACGGTGAATACATGGGGATGAGACGCATACACAGCACGGTGAATACATGGAGATGAGACGCATACACAGCACGGTGAATACATGGGGATGAGACGCATACACAGCATGGTGAATACATGGGGATGAGACGCATACACAGCACGGTGAATACATGGGGATGAGACGCATACGCAGCACGGTGAATACATGGGGATGAGACGCATACACAGCACGGTGAATACATGGGGATGAGACGCATACACAGCACGGTGAATACATGGGGATGAGACGCATACGCAGCACGGTGAATACATGGGGATGAGACGCATACGCAGCACGGTGAATACATGGGGATGAGACGCATACACAGCACGGTGAATACATGGGGATGAGACGCATACACAGCACGGTGAATACATGGGGATGAGACGCATACGCAGCACGGTGAATACATGGGGATGAGACGCATACACAGCATGGTGAATACATGGGGATGAGACGCATACACAGCACGGTGAATACATGGGGATGAGACGCATACGCAGCACGGTGAATACATGGGGATGAGACGCATACACAGCACGGTGAATACATGGGGATGAGACGCATACGCAGCACGGTGAATACATGGGGATGAGACGCATACGCAGCACGGTGAATACATGGAGATGAGACGCATACACAGCACGGTGAATACATGGGGATGAGACGCATACACAGCACGGTGAATACATGGAGATGAGACGCATACACAGCACGGTGAATACATGGGGATGAGACGCATACACAGCACGGTGAATACATGGGGATGAGACGCATACACAGCACGGTGAATACATGGGGATGAGACGCATACGCAGCACGGTGAATACATGGGGATGAGACGCATACACAGCACGGTGAATACATGGGGATGAGACGCATACGCAGCACGGTGAATACATGGGGATGAGACGCATACGCAGCACGGTGAATACATGGGGATGAGACGCATACACAGCACGGTGAATACATGGAGATGAGACGCATACACAGCACGGTGAATACATGGGGGTGACACGCATACACCGCATGGTGAATACATGGGGGTGAGACGCATACACAGCACGGTGAATACATGGGGATGAGACGCATACACAGCACGGTGAATACATGGGGATGAGACGCATACGCAGCACGGTGAATACATGGGGATGAGACGCATACGCAGCACGGTGAATACATGGGGATGAGACGCATACGCAGCACGGTGAATACATGGGGATGAGACGCATACGCAGCACGGTGAATACATGGGGATGAGACGCATACACAGCACGGTGAATACATGGGGATGAGACGCATACACAGCACGGTGAATACATGGGGATGAGACGCATACACAGCACGGTGAATACATGGGGATGAGACGCATACACAGCACGGTGAATACATGGGGATGAGACGCATACGCAGCACGGTGAATACATGGGGATGAGACGCATACACAGCACGGTGAATACATTGGGATGAGACGCATACACAGCACGGTGAATACATGGGGGTGACACGCATACGCAGCACAGTGAATACATGGGGATGAGACGCATACACAGCACGGTGAATACATGGGGATGAGACGCATACACAGCACGGTGAATACATGGGGATGAGACGCATACACAGCACGGTGAATACATGGGGATGAGACGCATACACAGCACAGTGAATACATGGGGATGAGACGCATACGCAGCACGGTGAATACATGGGGATGAGACGCATACACAGCACGGTGAATACATGGAGATGAGACGCATACACAGCACGGTGAATACATGGGGATGAGACGCATACGCAGCACGGTGAATACATGGGGGTGACACGCATACACAGCACGGTGAATACATGGGGATGAGACGCATACGCAGCACGGTGAATACATGGGGATGAGACGCATACGCAGCACGGTGAATACATGGGGATGAGACGCATACACAGCACGGTGAATACATGGGGATGAGACGCATACGCAGCACGGTGAATACATGGGGATGAGACGCATACACAGCACGGTGAATACATGGGGATGAGACGCATACACAGCACGGTGAATACATGGAGATGAGACGCATACACAGCACGGTGAATACATGGGGATGAGACGCATACACAGCACGGTGAATACATGGGGATGAGACGCATACACAGCACGGTGAATACATGGGGATGAGACGCATACGCAGCACGGTGAATACATGGGGATGAGACGCATACACAGCACGGTGAATACATGGAGATGAGACGCATACACAGCACGGTGAATACATGGGGATGAGACGCATACGCAGCACGGTGAATACATGGGGGTGACACGCATACACAGCACGGTGAATACATGGGGATGAGACGCATACGCAGCACGGTGAATACATGGGGATGAGACGCATACGCAGCACGGTGAATACATGGGGATGAGACGCATACACAGCACGGTGAATACATGGGGATGAGACGCATACACAGCACGGTGAGTACATGGGGATGAGACGCATACGCAGCACGGTGAATACATGGGGATGAGACGCATACACAGCACGGTGAATACATGGGGATGAGACGCATACACAGCACGGTGAATACATGGAGATGAGACGCATACACAGCACGGTGAATACATGGGGATGAGACGCATACGCAGCACGGTGAATACATGGGGGTGAGACGCATACGCAGCACGGTGAGTACATGGGGATGAGACGCATACGCAGCACGGTGAATACATGGGGATGAGACGCATACACAGCACGGTGAATACATGGGGATGAGACGCATACGCAGCACGGTGAATACATGGGGATGAGACGCATACACAGCACGGTGAATACATGGGGATGAGACGCATACGCAGCACGGTGAATACATGGGGATGAGACGCATACACAGCACGGTGAATACATGGGGATGAGACGCATACGCAGCACGGTGAATACATGGGGATGAGACGCATACACAGCACGGTGAATACATGGGGATGAGACGCATACGCAGCACGGTGAATACATGGGGATGAGACGCATACGCAGCACGGTGAATACATGGGGATGAGACGCATACACAGCACGGTGAATACATGGGGATGAGACGCATACACAGCACGGTGAATACATGGGGATGAGACGCATACGCAGCACGGTGAATACATGGGGATGAGACGCATACACAGCACGGTGAATACATGGGGATGAGACGCATACACAGCACGGTGAATACATGGGGATGAGACGCATACACAGCACGGTGAATACATGGGGGTGAGACGCATACACAGCACGGTGAATACATGGGGGTGAGACGCATACGCAGCACGGTGAGTACATGGGGATGAGACGCATACGCAGCACGGTGAATACATGGGGGTGAGACGCATACGCAGCACGGTGAGTACATGGGGATGAGACGCATACGCAGCACGGTGAATACATGGGGATGAGACGCATACACAGCACGGTGAATACATGGGGGTGAGACGCATACGCAGCACGGTGAGTACATGGGGATGAGACGCATACGCAGCACGGTGAATACATGGGGATGAGACGCATACACAGCACGGTGAATACATGGGGATGAGACGCATACACAGCACGGTGAATACATGGGGATGAGACGCATACGCAGCACGGTGAATACATGGGGATGAGACGCATACGCAGCACGGTGAATACATGGGGATGAGACGCATACACAGCACGGTGAATACATGGGGATGAGACGCATACACAGCACGGTGAATACATGGGGATGAGACGCATACACAGCACGGTGAATACATGGGGATGAGACGCATACGCAGCACGGTGAATACATGGGGATGAGACGCATACGCAGCACGGTGAATACATGGGGATGAGACGCATACACAGCACGGTGAATACATGGGGGTGAGACGCATACGCAGCACGGTGAATACATGGAGATGAGACGCATACACAGCACGGTGAATACATGGGGATGAGACGCATACACAGCACGGTGAATACATGGGGATGAGACGCATACACAGCACGGTGAATACATGGGGATGAGACGCATACGCAGCACGGTGAATACATGGGGATGAGACGCATACACAGCACGGTGAATACATGGGGATGAGACGCATACGCAGCACGGTGAATACATGGGGATGAGACGCATACACAGCACGGTGAATACATGTGGATGAGACGCATACGCAGCACGGTGAATACATGGGGATGAGACGCATACACAGCACGGTGAATACATGGGGATGAGACGCATACGCAGCACGGTGAATACATGGGGATGAGACGCATACGCAGCACGGTGAATACATGGGGATGAGACGCATACGCAGCACGGTGAATACATGGGGATGAGACTCATACGCAGCACGGTGAGTACATGGGGATGAGACGCATACACAGCACGGTGAATACATGGGGATGAGACGCATACACACCACGGTGAATACATGGGGATGAGACGCATACGCAGCACGGTGAATACATGGGGATGAGACGCATACACAGCACGGAGAATACATGGGGATGAGACGCATACACACCACGGTGAATACATGGGGATGAGACGCATACACAGCACGGTGAATACATGGGGATGAGACGCATACACAGCACGGTGAATACATGGGGATGAGACGCATACACAGCACGGTGAATACATGGGGATGAGACGCATACGCAGCACGGTGAATACATGGGGATGAGACGCATACACAGCACGGTGAATACATGGGGATGAGACGCATACACAGCACGGTGAATACATGGGGATGAGACGCATACACAGCACGGTGAATACATGGGGATGAGACGCATACACAGCACGGTGAATACATGGGGATGAGACGCATACACAGCACGGTGAATACATGGGGATGAGACGCATACACAGCACGGTGAATACATGGGGATGAGACGCATACGCAGCACGGTGAATACATGGGGATGAGACGCATACGCAGCACGGTGAATACATGGGGATGAGACGCATACACAGCACGGAGAATACATGGGGATGAGACGCATACACACCACGGTGAATACATGGGGATGAGACGCATACACAGCACGGTGAATACATGGGGATGAGACGCATACGCAGCACGGTGAATACATGGGGATGAGACGCATACGCAGCACGGTGAATACATGGGGATGAGACGCATACGCAGCACGGTGAATACATGGGGATGAGACGCATACGCAGCACGGTGAATACATGGGGATGACACGCATACACAGCACGGTGAATACATGGGGATGAGACGCATACACAGCACGGTGAATACATGGGGATGAGACGCATACGCAGCACGGTGAATACATGGGGATGAGACGCATACACAGCACGGTGAATACATGGGGATGAGACGCATACACAGCACGGTGAATACATGGGGATGAGACGCATACACAGCACGGTGAATACATGGGGATGAGACGCATACACAGCACGGTGAATACATGGGGATGAGACGCATACACAGCACGGTGAATACATGGGGATGAGACGCATACACAGCACGGTGAATACATGGGGATGAGACGCATACGCAGCACGGTGAATACATGGAGATGAGACGCATACGCAGCACGGTGAATACATGGGGATGAGACGCATACGCAGCACGGTGAATACATGGGGATGAGACGCATACACACCACGGTGAGTACATGGGGATGAGACGCATACACAGCATGGTGAATACATGGGGATGAGACGCATACACAGCACGGTGAATACATGGGGATGAGACGCATATGCAGCATGGTGAATACATGGGGATGAGACGCATACGCAGCACGGTGAATACATGGGGATGAGACGCATACGCAGCACGGTGAATACATGGGGATGAGACGCATACACAGCACGGTGAATACATGGGGATGAGACGCATACGCAGCACGGTGAATACATGGGGATGAGACGCATACGCAGCACGGTGAATACATGGGGATGAGACGCATACGCAGCACGGTGAATACATGGGGATGAGACGCATACACAGCACGGTGAATACATGGGGATGAGACGCATACGCAGCACGGTGAATACATGGGGATGAGACGCATACGCAGCATGGTGAATACATGGGGATGAGACGCATACACAGCACGGTGAATACATGGGGATGAGACGCATACGCAGCACGGTGAATACATGGGGATGAGACGCATACGCAGCACGGTGAATACATGGGGATGAGACGCATACACAGCACGGTGAATACATGGGGATGAGACGCATACGCAGCACGGTGAATACATGGAGATGAGACGCATACACAGCACGGTGAATACATGGGGATGAGACGCATACACAGCACGGTGAATACATGGAGATGAGACGCATACACAGCACGGTGAATACATGGGGATGAGACGCATACACAGCACGGTGAATACATGGGGATGAGACGCATACGCAGCACGGTGAATACATGGGGATGAGACGCATACACAGCACGGTGAATACATGGGGATGAGACGCATACGCAGCACGGTGAATACATGGGGATGAGACGCATACGCAGCACGGTGAATACATGGGGATGAGACGCATACACAGCACGGTGAATACATGGAGATGAGACGCATACACAGCACGGTGAATACATGGGGGTGACACGCATACACCGCATGGTGAATACATGGGGGTGACACGCATACACCGCATGGTGAATACATGGTGGTGAGACGCATAGACAGCATGGTGAATACATGGTGGTGACACGCAATACACCGCATGGTGAATACATGGGGGTGACACGCATACACCGCATGGTGAATACATGGTGATGAGACGCATACACAGCATGGCGTGGAATTTGATCCATCCACACAGCTCGAACCAATACAGTTGGTAGGTGAATGTTAGGAATTTTTTAGATCGGCTTCCTTAAAAGGTGAAAAGGTGAATCCTATACACATTTGTACATTTATATTCAAAACACATTTCTTGTTACCTTCTTTTCACTATATAGTCCGAACCTTTCCCTTAACCAGTTTCCACTTTCCCGTAGCTGTCTTTTAGTTCTGCACTAACAAGCTCCCGTTTATTCCTCTGGGCTCTGGGTATATATATACGTGTGTGTGTGGGCTGTCATCATATTCCCATTCAGCCTGGGACGCTCCTGTGTGCCCGGTGCAATGACCTGATGTCTTCATTTCTCTGCAGAAAGCAGATCTGGCTGTTGCTGGCCTTACGATCACGGCAGAGAGAGAGAAGGTGATTGATTTCTCCAAGCCATTCATGACTCTGGGAATCAGCATACTGTACCGTGTTCATATGGTAAGGCTCCTGATTGCATCTCCGCGCTGGAATCATTAGGCGTATTTGCATGCTAATTCCTGCATACTGATTACACGCAATAATGAGGTTCGCAAATGGGCTTTCTTAATTAAATTGCAAGGTGTTAGGCTGATGTTGCAGCTACGGAGATTAGGTACGAGTGATACGTCTAACCGTCAGGAGATGCAGAGTTTACACTGCAATACAGGTAACATGGCACCTACCGTATATATATGTGTGTGTATATATAAATAAATATATATATATATATATATATATACTGAGTTTATTAACCCCCCACTTTTAGAAAGGACACCTCCCTACAACACCACCTATTGCTCCACATAACCGCTCCCTATAACCCCTCCTTATATCCCATATAACCGCTCCCTATAACCCCTCCTACTACTCCATATAACCGCTCCTTATAACTCCTCCAATTACCCCATATACCCCCTCCTATTACTCCATGTAACCTCTCCTTATAACTCCTCGACGTTTCCGTACAGAAGTATGATCTTCATCAGGACAAAAATAGTGAGAGTGGCAGCGCAAACATTTATACAATTCCCAAACCCAGAACACCCAGAGCCCACCCACCCAGAGCCCCTGCTATGATGTCATTCAGGGGCTTTGGATGTTCTGGGTTTGGGAATTGTATAAATGTTTGCGCTGTCACTCTCACTATGTTACTTCCTGATGAAGATCGTACTTCTGTACGGAAACGTTGCTTTTCTAATAAACTTTTTAGTTTTATTCTATTTCCAGACTGGTGTGCGGTTCCACTTTGTGTATCCATATAACTCCATCCAATCCCCCTCCCCCCACACCTCCTTCCAATTCCCCCCCCCCCCCCTAACTCCTTTTACTCCATACAACTCCTCCCTAACACCTCCTGCTGTTGTCCCACATAAATATTCTTCCAGGTGCCTTCTAAGGCTAAGCCCATGCTGCCGCAGACCTCCGCGTGGCGCGATCACATTGCCTTAAGGCATTGATCGCGTCCATAGATCGCGCGGGGGTAGCAGCCGGAGGGGTCGCGCGTTTTGCGAGGAATCGATTGAAACTGATTTCTTGGCGTGACGGGCAGGTCACGTGAGCGGTTCGCCCAATGAGTGCGAACCAGCTCCATGACGTCCCTGTTACACCCCCACTGGCGGCACGCCTAGCATGTCCAAAAAAGCACACTGCTTCACGCGGGTGATGTCACGGACGTGCATGCGCGGGCGAAGGCAGTATGCAGCTGCCCTAACACAAGTGGGGGTTATCGGGAGCCCCTTGATCCGCTGACGCTGAAAGACATCGTGGTGTAAGTGCTTGGTTTGGAGCGTGAGAGGAGAGGTGCTGAGGGTGGGCCCCCTGAATGTGTCTGCATAATCGGCTCTCCGCTCTTGCCAGCGATCAGCTGATTCCTAGGTTGCCTCCTGCTGTCTAAGACCCGTTAGAGAAGCTGTGCCCTTTGATGGTTGAAGCTAAACCACGAACAGCTGACACACTTCCCAGAGTCTTAGTGCTCCTGTGGTGCTTATAACAATGGTTTTTCAACTCAAATGGGCCTCAGCGTGCATAGATACAACCCTGGGTGTCCAGCTTATTTATCACCATCCCGATGTCCGTCCAATCACATTTAACCCAACCTGGCAGCTTTAAATGCCTCAGTCATTTTTCCTCCCCGTTTCACTCGTTGTGATATAATCAGTTATGGATTTCTGCCAGCGCGAGGCTCTAATAGGGGTCTCGCAAACGCGCTATGCGCCGAGCCTGACACAGTCATTCTTTCAGGCCAATTTAATAGATGATTGTGGAGGGGAGAAGCTGATTGAAGCGAGAGCGACACTTTGAGAGAATCCAGGGGACAAGGGCGACATCAACCTGTTCGCAGTCAATAGGCTATAAGGGGGTTTCTTGTCCTGGATGGTGTCATATGGCCCAGCACTACTTAGTAAATGTGTGTGTGTGTATGTGTGTGTATATATATATAATATATATATATATATATATATATATATATATATATATATATATATATATATATATATATATATATAAAGAAAAGGAATATAAACTGCTGCGCTAACCGGAATGATGTACTGCAAAGAGGGTGAGTGCACAAAATAGTAAATGACCACACAGTTACCTCCTAATAACACTGGAAGTGTAAATATTGATAGCTACTATGAATGACATATAAAATATATATATGAATACCGTAACAAGCATAAACATATAACAACCACAACTGGGGGGACAGGAAGGGAGGGGGAGGGGGGCCAGGGAAGGAAAAAGAGGGGGGGAGGGGGTGCAGTGGGGAAAAAAGCCCCAAAAGTTCAGTGAATATAAAAATAAAAATAAAAAGTGTCCTTTAACTGCTACTGGGTGTCGCTGCCAGTCTCCAGGAAAAAAACAACTTCCTCTTGACCTGTGTTAACGAAAAGAAGACCCATAGCATAATATTGTAATTTAATGGTACCACAGAGATCTACGGAGGCTCGACCGGGTGAACAAGACTTTATACAATGCTTTCTATTATAGCGCATATTGTAAGTGTTCTTTATTCACGTGCATGATCATTTTAACCATTAAATTACAATATTATGCTATGGGAACCGCGCCGTCTTCTTTTCGTTAATATATATATATATATATATATATATATATATATTTATATACGGTATATTATATACGTCAAAATGGATTTGAAGCAAAAGTGACCCTGCGTGCTCATTTGCATGTAATTTCCCAGAATCCCTTGCTGCAGTGTAAGCACTGTATGCTGGGCGACAATGGTGAAAGGCAGGGTTGCAACATGCAGCCCCAGGTAGGACCCAGTGCCAGGGATATGTTTTTATACGTTAAAATCATTCAGAAGTCTCTGTCATCAGTGGGAAATCTTCTTGTTCTTAAACAAGTTATTTTTTATTTTTATGGGTATTCATCAGATTTGGGCCCATAATTACTCAGCGGTGCTGTACCGTCAGATTCCCGGCGCTGAAAGACATTTTACGGCCTGTTCAGGTGAAAGCGCTACTAAGTAGACATGGCCCTTAACCCTTTCACTGCCTCCTCGTAGTAGCGCTCGCGTTCTATGGGCTGACCGCTCCGTCTGGGCAGCGAGCCCGATCGAAAGCACCACTTCCGTTTACGGCACCCGAAGGGAGTCGGTCGCCATCCTGTATTTGCTACCCAAGCGATCACATGATCCCCATGCCTGTTGGGGGTCCCTTGAGGACTTGAGTTGGCCACTCCTGTCCAACCTGTAGCATCAGAGTATCAGAGTCCCCACGTTCCAGCAGTCACTCTCTCATGTTCTGTTACAGGGACGGAAGCCTGGCTACTTCTCTTTCCTGGATCCCTTCTCTCCTGGTGTCTGGCTTTTCATGCTCCTTGCCTACTTGGCCGTCAGCTGTGTGCTCTTCCTGGTAGCTCGGTAATGTATCCCATATCCCACTGGCTCTCTGTCTCCACCTAGTGTAGACTGGATGAACACCATGCATTGCCAAAGCCCATTCTGCATCTCACCCACACCTCCGCATTGGGATAACAAGCTTGTACCAGCGTCTTTAACATCCCAGTGTTTAAAGTTCTAGTCCCACTTAACAATAGTGCCGTCAGCAATGTAACACTCCTTCTCTATCATTATTAACCCTTCAGCATGCCAGGCGGGCCTGCAATACATTACACAACTGTGGAGGTGCTCATGCTTTATGCTATGTTTGATAGGTAACACGCATGTAGGCCTAAGGGTTATGGAGAGGGGCTAGGGCAGCGGTGGTGTCACGGTAACTTATGACAAGCTACATTATACACCAAAATACCTAGGTTGAACTGAACACGGCTGAGATATGATAAAATATAATTTATTCATTGAAAAAGGTGAACACACAAGATATACAAATAACAGGCAAAATATACACTTACTTAAGGGGTTTGGACAAGAAAGCCATCAGGATACAGGATTGGCAATTTCTTCCATAACACAGGTTCAGATGTAGTCATCACGAAAAGCACAAAAGACAATATCCAAAGGCTGAGCCATGTTTATATACAATTATTTCCCATTGAACACAACCTAAACCCAGCCCCTCTCATAAATCAGTGGTGAGGTTGACAGTTTTCCCCAGAGTAAAACTCCTCCCACCCAAGGACGTTTAAAAACTGCTTTTCCTATCTAAATAACTTCAGTTCAGTAATACTTACTGGCACGCGAGACATATTAATACATTCCGGCACGCATGACGCTCCCAATAAGACTAAATATAACCGTGTAATACTAAAATTAAGAGAGATATTAATATCTGTCTCTTAGTACCTGCTAGACGCCATGTGTTTGTAATCATTATTTGAGACTCGGTCCCACGTATACACACATGTAGCTTTTAGCATGTTCAGCCGAGGACATCTAATAATATTCTTATATTTAATAAGGTCACTCATTCTGATATCTCCTTGGGTAACCGCACCCCTGGCCCCCATAACCCCTTGTCAAGAAATGCTTTGAAGCTGAGCCTCCTGTGTAGAGAACGTTTGTCACAAGTGCTATATTTCACACCCAATGCTCCAGACATGGGGTAGCTGTCTCTACCAGCAATATACAGTTGGTTGCTGAAGCAGGGTAAAAACATACACCAACCCCCCTCTGTACTTTTCACACCCAACTTCAATCAAGCCTTTTGAAGCCCAGATATTTCTGAAAAGACACCACACATATTTGTATTTTCCTAAAACTGTAGCTCATTAACCCCTTAAGCCTCCCGCATCAACCCCAGTGTATGTGTTGGTGCAAACACTGGGATGAGACAATACATTTTTACAGGGGAATTAGCAGTTGGATTCTGAAGCAAGGTAAAAACACATTGCTGGACCCCAGTCCAGTTAACCCCTTGCTTCCCCAGTGAGAGCAGGGGGTGGCCAAATGGGGTGTAACCCCTTTAATACCGGGCCAAACCCCCTCTCCCATGACAGGTGGCCAACTCCAGTCCTCAGTTTTTGACTGATCCACTGATTGAGTCACCCATGCTGAAGCAGGGATATCCTGAAACCCGAACCTGTTGGTGGCCCTTGAGGACTGGAGTTAGCCACTCCAGGGCTATAGCAAGAAATGAAGGTGGGCAGTAGGAGGCGTTCTAGTGAGACGTCATGGCGCAATAGGAGGAGTTGGAGAGGTGACCTAGCGGGTAGTTATGTGGCGCAATAGGAGTAGTTTGGGAGAAGTCATACTGTAAGTAACAGGTATATGGAGCAATACGTGGAGTTATACGGAGCGGTTACAGTATATGGAGCAATAGGAGGCGTTAGCGAGGAGGCATAGAGAGCATTTATATGGATCAATAGGAGACTTTAGGGGAGAAGTTATATAAAACAGAATGAGAGGTTGGGGTGGAGTTATAGGGATTGTTTATGTAGTGCAATGAGAGGAGTTAGACTAGAGGGAACAGTTACTGTATACAGAGCCATAATAGGGGTTAGAGGTGTTGTATGGAGTTAAATCTGAATCCAGCAGCACAATGTTTTACTAACCCAGCACTGAAGGGGTCAAATATGTTTAAATGTTGATAGTTTCACATTTGATGGTATTAACCCGCAATGAGTTACTGGCCCATCTGGCAGCCGAGGGGTTAAGGGAATTAGAACAGAGTGTATATATCTGGCTATAAGACAACAAAGAGACCATATTACTATGGAATAATGATGAGGTGCTAATTAGCTGTCATAGAAGCCTTTTTACCGCTGTGCTTTTTCACTGATGGGAATTTTTATATGTTAATTAATTACCCGGGGAGGCACTTAGGGTTGAAAACCTTGGCAAATACCTTCCAACGAGGCTGAAGGTGCTAACTGCTCGCAACAGCGGCTCACACCAGCTCGTTATTTTAAATATTCTTCTTTTTATTTGGTGACGCTCCCAATGAGCGTCAATGTCACATCAAGGTCGGACATAACCTTTCTTCTTTTTTCTTTTCAATTTGAAGGATTCTTTCGTAGCGCAGAACAGTAACTGGGGATGGCAGCTTGACACATTAATCATCCACACACCACCTCTATTATAAATCACAGTGTTACATTTTAGTATAAGATACTGCTGAAGTCAAGAAAGGGCACATTTTTAATTCATAAAACCCATCAGACTGGGCCTTTACTGCACCAAATGGTTCTATATTTTTTTTTTACGACTAAATAACAAGCAGATGAATAGCGTTTTAATCTATAGTTGTATCCAACACGGAGGCACTAGACATACATTTGGGTCTGCAATGCACTGAATGTTAAACCCTGGATTTCACACAAATGACCCAGTTGGGGACATGGAAAATGAATGCCATTTAGGACCACCTGACTCGCTTATTTTCCTAAGATGCAGTGAAGCTTTAGGACCAACTTGATTCCAGCAGATTCCCCGCCTGTGATGGTAATCCTCCATGGTTGTCCACCATCCCTTACTCTTCCATCCGCCTAAGAATGGATACTTTGGTGAGGCTTGGCTGTTAATGGGATTTTTGAAATAGCTGATTGGTGTATGTATTGTTGACTTTTGAACAAAGTCTACGTAATGCAAAACTGGTGCAAAAAATAGAAAAGAAACCAGCGCCATATTTGTCAAAGTAAAGCAACTAATTGGAAGCGATGGGTTTCTGCAGTGCCGCGGTTTTCACACCTATTTTCTTGGCTGAAGTTTCTGTTGCTTCTTTATTGCAGTTTGGGATTTGGAAGCGTTCTTGATAGATTTATATTTCATGGAATTAACCTGCAAATATTCCTTAAATCCCTGTATGACAGAGCAATGTGCAGGTCTCTTTGAATGTGAAGGGACAAGGGCTTACTGTACATCTCTAACTACAAGAGGTCCTCGGGTATCAGTCCCGCAAACCACCGTCGGATTGCAAATCCGATGTTAATCCGCATCGGATAATCCTCGCCGACGTCGGATAATGCGTGTCGCGGAATGTATTATCCGGCGTTGGATAATCCATCTGATGGATAATGGATGGATAGCGACGGCCACCTGTATATAGCAGCAAAGAACACATCATATTATGGGGTAAAGATAAGGTGCTAATTGTCTGACATGGAAGTCACACTCCACTATGTACGTCCTATTCAAGGAGACCTTTCTGCCTTTTTCACCTCCCATGCTTTCATTCATCGACCATTCTTCCAACAGAGAGGGACGAGAGGATATAGCTGATATATCCCAGCTTAGAATGACTTTGCCGATCTCTCCGGCTGAACTGGTTTTGTGTTTTTGTTTCTTGGCAGCTTGACACCCTATGAATGGTACAGTCCTCACCCCTGTGCCCAGGGAAGGTGCAATCTCCTAGTGAACCAGTACTCCCTTGGGAACAGCTTCTGGTTTCCAGTTGGAGGATTCATGCAGCAGGGATCTACCATAGCGCCCCGAGCTCTGTCCACCCGCTGCGTCAGCGGAGTCTGGTGAGATAAAAAGGCAAAGGGATTAGGGGGAATCATCAACGAATACAAGGATCCATCAAGGGGAATACATAAGTCACCTAAATACTGATCATGATTAATGCAGCAATACCATTGGTCACACTGTTGGATCTGGATAGTTTCTTGGTGTAGAAATGCAATGGTCTTGTGGCTGGCTATTCCCCACCCAGTTATGTTGAAATGTCATTTTATTAGAAGAGATAGGAGAAACTATTTAAAAAGATATTGCATTGCAAAAAAGTGGGGTGCATTATTTAGCGGCTGGCTGATTAGGAAACGATCGCTTTCAAAGTCATTCTGTTCTCTTAATAGGTCAGAGCAATTATGCCGTATATTTTCAGCACAAAGGGTCACCAGGTTCACCGCGTTAATTGGTGACACATCCAGACAACTAAGCTCTTCTTATTTCTCCGGTGCAGGTGGGCATTTACCCTGATAATCATCTCGTCTTATACAGCAAACCTTGCTGCCTTTCTCACTGTGCAAAGGATGGACGTGCCCATTGAGTCAGTGGATGACCTGGCAGATCAGACCACAATTGAGTATGGTACAATTCATGGAGGCTCCAGCATGACCTTCTTCCAAGTAAATGTTTCTTTGTTGACGGTTTGGGATTGAAGCGTTAGATTACACACGGATGTTTTGTTGTACATGTAATTGTCATTCTGGTGAAACTACAAAGCTAGCAAATATGGGGGGGGGGTGCTACTGTTCTCTCATATTTAAGAATTCTTCTATACAGCCTGTTGACCCTTGGCCACTGGATACTGTGTCTTTATGGTTTTTGCGTTAAAAAAAATATTCTGATATGGCTCTTTTAAGGACCAGATTCTCAGAAAGACCTGTGCAGGCGTGACAGAGTAGGATGGCCACCTGTTATCATTTTCAAGTGTTTTCAAACCTTGAAACTACTCAGCCAGGTTGCATCAATTCCGAGTGACCTAAAGACCTTCATGGAATGTCCCCCCTTCTTGATTGTATTCCACTCACTGGAGCTGACCGGAGAACATTGTATAGAGCAGAGATCCTTGATTAGCTAGGTAGAAGGTGGCTCTCGGCTGCAGAACAAAGAACCGCTATTGAAGTTGAACTCATTTTTAATAGAATTCCCGATACCAGACGTATCAAAGGATGTGGAATTACATGCACTCAAAGCAGCCGAGCGTGTTCGTGAAGAGCACGGAGGAAGGCATCGCCAGGGTGCTGAACTCAAACTATGCGTTCCTGCTGGAATCCACCATGAACGAGTATTATCGCCAACGCAACTGCAACCTCACTCAAGTTGGGGGCCTGCTGGATACCAAAGGCTACGGCATTGGAATGCCAGTAGGTAAGAGCGATCCGTCCACATAATAATGCCTTTGCCTTCCCACCGACACATTGGGGTTGTGAACTAATGTTTCCAGTTGCACAAATAAAAGTACCGTAGTGTGAATAACTGCACCCCATCTATCAAATAAAGCATCCAATGAAAGTGCCACCCCCGGGTGCAGTTTATGCTTTATTCCTTTTCTTATTTTTAAGTTATAGGATTGAAGCACGGGGTCTCCAGAGCTGAACGGTGTTGGTTTCAGCTCCAGAGACCCCGCAGCTTCCACCCTATAACTCAAAACAAACCCAAGCTAGGAATGCAAGCTGAAGCGCTGCTTTCAAATCGATGCAAGTATTTCCTTTGATAAATCTAAGACAATTCTCATTGAGTTTTATGAGAGAAAACATGGCAACCCTTGTAAAAAAAAGTATAATATATTTCCCTAAATAGCGCTGCAGGGCACATAAGGAATTTATGAGGCGTAGATGTGATAAGGTCAGACAGAAATCTGGACCAATTTCACAAGCTTGGAAGGCGGTGATGGGATCATTAGATCACTTCATTAAAAACTAATAAACGAATATACCCTGCAGGGATAGCACAACATATCAGAGATATATCAGATTCCCCAGAGAACGCTGTCACAAACATTCACTAGTAATACTATCACAATGTATAATGACAAATCACAACATATATAAACAATGCTGCACACCAAACAATATATATAAAGAAATCATACAGTTACCGGCGCTCCTGGGTCGGGGAATACCTGCGAAAGTTCAGTATAAGGAGAAAGAGAGAGGAACTCGAGGCACTTCGGATTTTTAACCTAATTTATTCAGTCCAAAGAATCGACGTTTCGGTCGTCACAGCGACTTTTCTCAAGAGGGACTGGCACACTGTGCTATTCCCCAACAAATGAACAACATTTAAAGCCTCCAAAACAAAAAAATTCCCAGGTGTCCCTTGTAGGTAATCTCCCAGGTGTTCCTTGTCTGTAATCTCCCAGGTGTCCCTTGTCGGTAATCTCCCAGGTGTTCCTTGTCTGTAATCTCCCAGGTGTTCCTTGTCGGTAATCTCCCAGGTGTTCCTTGTCGGTAATCTCCCAGGTGTTCCTTGTCTGTAATCTCCCAGGTGTCCCTTGTAGGTAATCTCCCAGGTGTCCCTTGTAGGTAATCTCCCAGGTGTTCCTTGTAGGTAATCTCCCAGGTGTTCCTTGTAGGTAACCTCCCAGGTGTTCCTCGTCTGTAATCTCCCAGGTGTCCCTTGTAGGTAATCTCCCAGGTGTCCCTTGTAGGTAATCTCCCAGGTGTTCCTTGTTGGTAATCTCCCAGGTGTTCCTTGTCGGTAATCTCCCAGGTGTTCCTTGTCGGTAATCTCCCAGGTGTTCCTTGTCGGTAATCTCCCAGGTGTCCCTTGTAGGTAATCTCCCAGGTGTTCCTTGTAGGTAATCTCCCAGGTGTTCGTTGTCGGTAATCTCCCAGGTGTTCCTTGTCGGAAATCTCCCAGGTGTTCCTTGTAGGTAATCTCCCAGGTGTTCCTTTTAGGTAATCTCCCAGGTGTCCCTTGTAGGTAATCTCCCAGGTGTCCCTTGTAGGTAATCTCCCAGGTGTTCCTTGTAGGTAATCTCCCAGGTGTTCCTTGTCGGTAATCTCCCAGGTGTTCCTTGTCGGTAATCTCCCAGGTGTTCCTTGTAGGTAATCTCCCAGGTGTTCCTTGTCGGTAATCTCCCAGGTGTCCCTTGTCGGTAATCTCCCAGGTGTTCCTTGTCGGTAATCTCCCAGGTGTCCCTTGTAGGTAATCTCCCAGGTGTTCCTTGTAGGTAATCTCCCAGGTGTTCCTTGTCGGTAATCTCCCAGGTGTTCCTTGTCGGTAATCTCCAAGGTGTTCCTTGTAGGTAATCTCCCAGGTGTTCCTTGTAGGTAATCTCCCAGGTGTCCCTTGTAGGTAATCTCCCAGGTGTCCCCTGTAGGAAATCTCCCAGGTGTCCCCTGTAGGTAATCTCCCAGGTGTCCCCTGTAGGAAATCTCCCAGGTGTCCCCTGTAGGAAATCTCCCAGGTGTCCCCTGTAGGAAATCTCCCAGGTGTCCCCTGTAGGAAATCTCCCAGGTGTCCCCTGTAGGAAATCTCCCAGGTGTCCCCTGTAGGAAATCTCCCAGGTGTCCCCTGTAGGAAATCTCCCAGGTGTTCCTTCGGAACTTTTTTGTTTTGGGAGGCTTTAAATGTTGGACATTTGAGAAAAGTCGCTGTGACGACCGAAACGTTGATTCTTTGGACTGAATAAATTAGGTTAAAAATCCGAAGTGCCCTGAGTTCCTTTCCCTTAATAATGATAAATCAGAACATGTCACATCAGAATAGCCCTGAGACGTGGCCCTGAGACGTGGCCCTGCGACACGGCTCTACAGCTACATGTCCGTTTTTGCAGGGCCCTGAAAGAGGATGTGAATGCTTAGAATTTACTAACCGTGTTCACTCTCCTCTACATGCGGAGAATCCCACTAGTAACTGACACCCTCCTACTGTCTCTGTACCTTCTCCCCACTTACCATTTAAATTGTAAGCTCTTCGTGGCAGGGACTCCTTTTCCCATTGTTCTTTTGATGTCTGATAATTCCCATTATGTGTTATATTACGATGTCCCGTGTATTACTGCTGTGAAGCGCTGTGTATAGTAACGGCGCTATAAATAAAAGATACCCACACTTTGTGCTTATTGCGTGTGCTACAGGCTCTGCGTTCCGAGATGAGTTTGACCTGGCGATCCTCCAGCTGCAGGAGAACAACCGCCTGGAGATTCTCAAACGCAAATGGTGGGACGGAGGGAAATGCCCGAAGGAGGAGGACCACAGAGCAAAAGGCAATCAAACACACTCTTATTAAATGTAGCAGTGCGGGGTAATGGAGTTGATTTTTCTTTTGGGCATCTTGTTCCTTAGTCTTAGAGAGGAGAATGAAATGCCCCAGAAGTAGCGATACTGTGCTTTGCTGCAGAGAGAGAGCGAGTTCTTTGATGTATTTAAATTACTACACGTGGAAAAAGTTTCATTTCTAACTATGGCAGAAAAAAGGAAAGGGTTGTTTCTAACTAAAACTAACATTTTCTGCAACAAATAGTGGAAATGTAGGTTCTTAAATAAAAGGAATGATACTCCATACCATTACACTACCAGCACTGACATCGTGTTTACGTGCCTCACCAGGTATTCCAGGCGTACTTCTTATCTGCCACTAAAATAAATCCCATCCATGGAAAATGTTATGAGCACTAAAGTGGTAACAAATATAAGGGAGAAAGGAGCGGCTCAGTGAGTAAAGGCCTGGTTCAGTTCCCGGTGTCAGCTCCTTGTGACATTGAGGAAGTCACTTTATCTCCCTGTGACCTTGGGGTTATCTCCCTGTGCCTCAGGCAGCAGAAACATAGCTTGTAAACTCATCTGTCCAGGGGCTGTGTCTGTAACATTCCTGTGTGCTGCTGAGCGCGCGCTATGCTTGTGTGTGTGTGTGTGTGTGTGTGTGTGTGTGTGTGTGTGTGTGTGTGTGTGTGTGTATGTATATATATATATATAGTGTTCGACAAACCTATACATTTGCACGCCCCGGGCGAGTGGATTTAACATCGTGGCGAGCTTCTATTGGCCCAAGCAGCACACGTGTGGTACTAGGTGGCGAGTAGATTTTTTGGTGATTTGTCGACCACCGTATGTATATATATATATATATATATATATATATATATATATATATATATATATATATATATATATATACACATGTAGAGGTATCAGTACCGTGTTAGCCGAGCTTCAATAATCAAAAAATAAATAGATGATACCGTTCTGTGGCTATATATATATATAAAGAAAAGAAAAAAAGCGCTCAATCCTAGTGCATTACTGTATAAAAAATTGATTTAATGTTCCAAAAACTCAATGGTCAAACTCACAAACAATGAAGGTAAAAAAGCATGTATGATATCAATACTCATGCTCCGAATGGTCAGCAAGAACCACTCTTCTGCTCAGCTACTCCGCAAACCGGTATAATCCTCGTGAGTCTCCGTCCAGCAGGAACTCTCGGCATCAGTGGCTTCACAAATTCTTCCCCCGGGGAACACGCACCAGATGTCCCTGTTTCCAAGCAGGGAGGAAGGCGGAAGTAGCAGGACCGCGAGCGATAGCAGTCTTTGAGTATAGGTTGCGGCAGCTCACTGAACAAACGCTAGGTCATCCACAGCACATAATCCCTACGCGTTTCATCAGACTTACTGATTTCGTCAGGGGATGGACTCAGGGCATATCAACCGGATATATATATATACCCTGAGTCCTAATTGATTGCATTGCGATTTTTTAACAGGAGGCTCCTGTGTGTAATTGGGTATTGGCACTATATATACGATTTTGATGTCTTTTTCGAAGCTTGGTTTACGTGACATTAAGTCACACCTCTTTATCTCTCATATAAGGAGCTCAAACTATTATCAGAAATCGTTTGGTCATAGTCCTGAAATGTCACAGAACCGGCTAACATTGAATCCTTTCACAGACAGCCCAAGACCGCTTGTCTGTCATGTCCTCTATCCCTGAATATCTATCTTTGGAGTTAGCCACACCTCTTTGCGTCAAATAATCTCTTTGTAACATCATCTATTGAACAATCTTTGCTGTCAGAATGAATCTGTTTTATCAATCAAACAAAAATGAATTACAATGTAATAATCAGAAAGACTATCTAACACTATTAAAGTAACTATTCACCGACATTCAAACCAAAATGTGCAGGTCTGTCCCCCCCCTTTCCCCCTCACATTAACTTCAGTCACGTCTGTCTTTATATCATTGGTATATAAGCACTGATAATGCAAAGAGAGGTACAGTAGTACCATTTATAGCAGCATCATCAGCTTAGCACAGGGAAGGGCACCAGCGCTCAATGCCACCAACATGTCAGGTTTTAATGATATTCCTGCTTCAGCACAGGTGGCTCAATCGAAAAAATTGCACCACCTGTGCTGAAGCAGGGATATCCTAAAACCTGACCTGTTGGTGGCCCTCAAGGACTGGAGTTGCCCCACCCCTGGCTAAGCAGGTCTTGCCAATGTGTAGGTTGTAGGGTGAGGTTGCTGCAGTGTCACCCTGTTTTTGCTTCGCCTCATACTGCACTGGATGTCCCCAGCTAAGGAAAGCAAAGTGTTAATAAAACACTAATCAGATTAACCCAAAACCAACATAAAACGTTACAAAAATATGTTGTGCACATTTTGTTGCAATAGAATCTGAATAAAATGGTTCGGATCAGTGAGCTCAGGATAGGATACCACACGGCGTTATCAGCATATATCATTTTTACATTTGTGGGATATTCAAACTGATAGTATATATTTTAACCAATTATGGCCCAGAGCCACGAAAGGGGCTACGCTTTAGCCCGCCTCAGATCCCATTCATATGGATGAGAGCAAAAGCGTGCTTAAGTTTATCTCCCTTTCATGGATCTGGGTATTAGGGGCCTATGCACTAAGCGTTCATAAAAAAAATCGCCGTGCCATTTAAATTGCCAGTTTTGTGAGCGTTGCTATCACGGTATCAGAAAGCCTCGATTGCCTGTGATAGCAAAATTCCCGAAACGGGCGAGAAGCCGGCGGCGTGATGATCGCCTCTCTGAAAAGGTCTCACCAGGCAATTTCTTTCTGCTGCAGAGAGAGAGCCGCCTCTCCCTGTGCAAATCTCGCCCGAAATGTATGTTTTTTAATATATATTATATTACTAGTGTAGTCGATCATGGGGTCTCCGGTGCAGAAATGCGTTGATTTGAAGTCCGGGGACCCCCTGCTTCCTGAGATACAGGCCCCGTTATGGGGTGCCGGTATCTGCTATGCATTTAAATGTCTCACGTCACGTGACCGTGGGATTTAAATCCATAGGAGATACCGGCACCCCATAACTGGGCCTGTAACTCAGGAAGCAGGGGGTCCCTGAGGCTGAAATCAAAGCGGTTCCGCTCCGGAGACCCCCTGCTCCCGCACACTATTAATAAAAATTACATTAAAGCAAATTCATTACCTCAGCAGCTATTCGCTAAGGCAATGAAGGGGTTAAGGCACAATGGCAGCTTTATTGGGGTGAGTGAAGGGGGTACTTGGCCCTGGGTGGGTTATTAGGCCTACTGAGAAGGTTGCGGGAGGAGTTAACCCCTTCATTACCATAACGGTAGTAACCGCTATGGTAATGAATTGGGTTAGCCCCCTGCGATCTAGCTGGTAGGCCTAAAAACCCATCCTGGGCCAAGTACCCCCTTCACCAAATCCCTCTACACCCAATAAACATTACAATACCTACTACCCCCACAATACACAACCCACCCCCTGTACCCCCATATAAAAGCATTTTTTTTTATGCACAGGATTGATACCATAGGCTGGCGGGGGTCCTCGGGTGGTCCCTGCGGTGTCCATGGGTCTCCGGGTGGTCTCTGGAGGTCTTCGGGTGTTTCCCGCAGGTGTATGGCGGTACTAATCCTGTACCGAAAAAATAAAAAGTGCAATACATGGATATAAATACACCCCCTCCTCCCCCCCCAGTGCATACAGTACAGTAATGAGCAAAATTTATTATTCTTGAATAGTTTGCTTGGCTAGGTGTTTACTGAATTGTATTCTTATGTTTTGGAATAACAGATTTTTTATGTTCTGTTTTGGAGATAGATAAATGTTATTGATGTGGCTTAATATTAGGCTTTTTTAGTTCTTTTATTGTTGGGGTGTTTAGGTGCTTGTGTATATATTTTATTATTGTGTCTTTTTGGCCTTCATGCTTTTTGATTAGGTTGCCCATTGGCTGCTATAGCGGCTTATCATGCCCATATTATATGGGTATGATGTATCACTATGCCAATCAATGGGTACAGGGTTGGTATAGTGGTGCCGGGGTGGGTGGTTAGGCCTCTCGGGTAGGTAGTTGGGGATGGGGGTTAACCCCTTAATTACTATAGTGGTTATTAACCGCTACGGTGATTAAGGGGTTAGGGGCCATTAGATTGTATTTTTTCATGTATTTTTGCTGGCATCGGAGGACATGGCCCTGCAGTATGCTGATGAGGATGCCCTTCATGATGGTAGAGGTAAGTAGAAAGGTTTATTTACTTTATTTATGCTGGCTGGCTAATGTTTTATTTAATAATGGGCAAATTAGCTATTATCCACATCTGGATAATAGTTATTTTTCCCATTACTGTACTGTATATGTTGGGGGGGGGGGTGTTTTTATTTAACTGTATTGCAAAAAAAAATGTTGCCACATGATTGGTACCGTAGGCCAGCAGGGACCACCCGAGGGCCCACAGTCACCCGCGGGGGCCACCTGAGGACACCCGGGCACCCGCGGTCTCTTGTATCAATCATGTGGGGGTAGAGGAGGTGGATATTAGTGTTTATTGTGGGTGGCGGATGGTTGATGGGGGTATTTTGCCCATGGTGGGTAGCGGGAGGGGTTAACGCGCTTCATTGCCTTAGCGGTTAGCCGCTAAGGTAAGGAAGTTGGCTGTTAATGCATTTTTATTGCATTGGATTCATGCCGGGGGTCTCCGGTGCTGATATTAATGGGTATCAGTTCCGGAGACTCCCGGCATCAAGCCGACGCAGGAAAAAAAGTCCCGTCTCGCCGCCTCTCAGCAGCTTCTCACCAGCCTCACGCCAACTTTCCCTGGCGTGAGGATTGTGGGAGAAACTCGCCATTCTAGAGCCGCGATAACCTAATCGCGGCTACTAGAATTGCACGAGTTTCAGAACCTGCCGATAAGTGGCTTATCACCGCTTATCCGTTTTTTTTTTTTTTTTTTTTTTTTTGAAGGCTCAAAAATTTGGAGATTCATTCTTTTATCGCCCCCTTACAGCTGCAGCGGCCGTTATTCGAACACTCCACGCGGTGTATATATCGGAATACCCATGTCATGGCGCGTGATCTCTTCCAACCTTTCCGCCTTAAGACGAGAGTGCGGCGAGTGCAGAAAATGGCATTTTAGAGTTCTGTTTTATAAACACCTGAAATTGACACAGTAGCACAGTACTGTACACACTGCAATTCATTCATTTCATTGCACCCAAAGAAACAAAATCCATGAAATTCAAACAAAACAATGGCGATAAGTGCGGGTGCCTGGGGCGATTGGCCGCGTGGAATACATCAGAGCACACGAATTCGGTGTCGTGATTTGTTCGAATAACGGCCGCTGCAGCTGTATCTAGACTTACTGAATAGCAGTAGGCATTTTGGCCGATAAGTACTCGATAAGTGGTTGTGAACTCTTATAGCATAGGGACCCTTAGTCTTAGTGTGATCACAACTTTAAAGCAATGATACCCTTTATTCCTGATGTGGTATTAAACCCAGCTGAAAGAATAAACCTATATCTTTGTGCAAATACAAGTAAATAGTTTGTTTGGAATAACATCACTGAACTAGAAAAAGAGAAAAATGAGCGCATTTATTACAAATTATTTGTTTAATCATTAATATTTCATTTGCAGCCAATTTTAATGTCTTTTGGCTTCATTCATTTGAAAGGGAAATGGTCTGCAGCACATTTTAAAGTATTTTCTCTGCACCTGTCCTCATAACATAGCTGTTATCTGTTGTGCAGTAAGACGGGGAGAGCAGGCGGGAAGTCGTTTGGCAGGGCGTAGTCTGCATGGACTGCTCACTTCAATTAAAGCATTAAATAAACAGAACTGAACTGCAAGATTGCAAAAAAACAAACAAGCTACAGAACAAAAGTATTAATTTAACATTATTACTGGACATCCCAAATACTATATACTTTTATTTATTAACGTGCAAGTCAGTCATTTTAATATTTCATTACTATTTAAAAATGTATGCAATGTCTCTCTTTTTATTCCATTCTTGCACATTTTTATCGTTATGGGTGTTCTAAGACTCTTTGTTAAAACTGTCATAAATTGTATGATGGGATCTGTGAATTTTCAATGTAATAGTTACTTCTCTCGTGTCAGCGTTTAACCAGCTGGCATAATACTGCAGCATTCAATGTCAAACTCCCTCTCTTTTACACCGCCTCTCCCCCTCCCGCTCACTCCCCCACCTCACTCTCTTACAACACCTCTCTCCCTCCCTCTTACATCTGCGCTCGCTCACTAACTCTCCCCCTCCTCCTCTCAAATTCCGCTCCCCCTCACACTCAATCCCTCTCCTCACACTCAATCTCCAATTTTCCCTCCTCACACTCAATTACCCTCCCTCCTCACGCTCAATACCCCCTCTCCTCCTCACACTCAATACCTCCATCCCCTCCTCATACGCAATCCCCACCTCCTTTCCTCACACTCAATACCCCATCCTGTCCTCACACTCAATCTCCACCTCCTTTCCTCACACTCAATCCCTCTCCCTCCCCCACTTAATACGCCCCTCCCCCCACTCAATACCCTCCCCCCACTCAAAATACACACACACTCCCCCCACCCTCCAAGAGTTTTACCTTTGAGAAGGCCTCCGGTGCCTCGCGGATCCCACAAGAGGATGCAGAATTTGTGCCCGACTTCGGGTGCCAAGCAGCACATGTGGGAGGGGATTGAGGTGAAGGCTCGGCTGGGAAGAGCTGGAGCCCAGCAGCCCAGAGGTGGAAGTTGGACCCGACCTCTGGCTGGCCATGCCCCTCACAGCCGCTGGGCCCGGGACACTTGTCCCTTCTGCCCCCTGTCTGCCCCCCGCCCCCGGGACAGTTGCCCCAGCTCGGTGGCCCTAACTGTACCTAATCACTGTTTAACATTGTTGAGTCAATGAAGAGCAGTTTGGTGGGTGGTTTCACCTTCATATCTTGCATTGGGGCAGTAGTAGATTGGCACGTGTATACCTCTTGGGATTTTGGACTGGTTGTTTTGTGGGGTACAGATAGTGTCTACTTTGGAGGTATTCCTACATTTTGTATCACGGACTGTTGCACAGATATGTGCCTTGTGGAGTCTGTTTCTGATGATTTGATTGGAAAGGTTAGAGGATGTTTAGAGGGAAGCAGACGTGGTGTAGAAAACATCTGTATCGGCGTGTCCTCTTCCCTGAGTCCTGTTTGTACTGTAGTTCTCTGATGATATCTTTGAGAGGTTCCAGTGCTCCCTATAAGTGGGGTTCCATTTAAATCTTTTTGTCCTTGTACTGTAGAAGCGACTGTCTGGGTTTTTATTTTGTGTGTTCTATTATTCTGTCAGTTTCTCTGGCGTTGGGTCCCTGTGCAGTTAAGGCATCTCAGTGTTTGTAAATGTTTGTTCTCATCGGAGCATATCCTGTTGTATCAAAGTGCCTCGCTGCATATGAGATTCTTTTTTGTCATGGTCCGTTGATTTGTAGTTTCAAGTAAGCTTATGTTTGTCACTGCGTATTCCAGGCAGAGTTTGATGGGTGGGTGGCTGTTGTTAAGTGTCTGGTGGAATTCTATGAGGGTATTGATTACAGTTAAAGAAAACCCTCGATACTCAACACACTATATATACATATGCAATACACAATAAATTAAAACGCTGCGCTATTTATTGTCTCTTATACTAGTCCTAGTATCCAGTGTGGAAGCCACTCAGGCCAATATTATTGCCAGTACTGCGGTGGAGCTCTTATCTCAAAATGGCGTGAAGTCGTGTTTGCAGGCCTGTTGAGGATGAAACATTTGTGAAGTGTGTGTGTGTGTGATACACAAAGGATACTCAAACGTTGCGAGAAAGGGCCGCCCAGCTGTCTGTTGTCCAGTTGCACTTTAACAACCCAGCAAGTATCTGGATCCCTCTTGTGGGTTCTTCTCCTCTCTGTGTGTAGGGGGTGTGTTTATGCTGCTGTCTCTCACTTTCTCTCTCCTTGGCTAGCAGTCTCCTACAAGCCTCCGCTTTTACCTCTGTGAGTGTCAGGCTGTCTCTCTTAAGCCCCTCTCACTGCCACCTGGGCTGTCTCTCAGACTGTCACTACCTATCTCTGTCTCAGACTAACAGTTGGTCTCCAGATTGTACCCATTCCCATATGTAGAAATGGGGGAGCCAGTCCCAATCCATTTCCTGGAGTTTTCCCAATTTGCCACCCAAAATCTGTCCCGCCGTGTAAAATCCGCGTGGATTCATCTAAAACCGCCATTGGGTACAATCCGCTGGCGAATTGTAATAGTCCAATCCGGTGCTTCTTAAAATCCGTCGGCAGATTGCGGAAACCCGCGGATGGATTGTCATTGTTAAATAAAAAAAAAAAAATAAGCAAAAGGCGAATCCCCATTTGTGAGACTGATCCGCTGAAATCCACGGACCAAAGGAACCGGTCGGTCCACGGCGGATCCAAATCCGCCCAAATCAATTCGCCCGTCTCTAGCCATATCTCCTGTCACGTGTTGCCAGGCAGACCAGGGACAGTGTCACTTATTCCTTATCGCAAGATGTGATAGGTGGAGCAGATTTATGCTGTATTGTCCACAGTAAACATGCAAGGGCTACATGTGTGTGTGCATATGTATGTATACATACATGTGTATATGTACACACACCCAGTGTGTGTATGGAAGGATGGATGTGTGTGTATGCACATTCACTGTCTTGTTCCATTCAGGATCTTACTGCAGTTTGTGCAGCTGTCTGGGTAATGATTAAATAACAGTAGAGTGTACAGTACAGTATGTAGTCCCTTATGCCTCCTGTGTTCATTTTCACACTAGCCTGCCAGCATCCACTATAGCATAATATCTCATATCCTTTCACAATCCATTGCAACTAGCTACCATCTCTCCAAAATACTATATATATATATATCTTCTGTCTGTATTACTGCCACAGTGAAGAAGAGCCCTGGGAGGATCACAGGCTTATCATTTATCCACTATTTATTGGTCCAATAAAAGGTATCATACTACCTGCTCCTCCTCCCTCATTTGGTGCCTAAGTAAATAGAAGAAAGGACCAATACAGCGACCCACCCTTTTTCGTACTATGAGCACTGCTGAAAGCAGTATACTGTATATGTAACCCCCAAGTGGTACGTTTCTTTTGCCCGGTAAATCAACAAATCACATCCAAACTGACTTTGTACTGTTTCCCAAATGGTTTAAAACATTCAACAGAACGTTTGGGAACAGGACAGGGGTACAAACACACTGAAATGTTCCAGCACTCACTATTGGAAAAATGGTCAAAAACCGGAATATGCCAAAATGTGAATTTTAATGAAAAAAGCGAAATCTAAAATAAACCTGGAATAATGTCACGTCAGCAGGAAATACACAAAATGGACCCTAAGAATAGGGATGTGGGGAAACTATACAAGGGAAGGGATACCACAATGGGAAAGGAGGAGGGAACAACAAAATAAGGGGGGGAGGGTGATTGGGTGGGTAACAAGGGGGGCAACGTTTCGGGGTAAGAATCCCTTCCTCAGGCCAATTCCCTCAAGTCCAAAGGGACAAAAGGTACTTCCCTACACCCTTATAACCCCAGTATATAGAGCACAAGCAAACACAAAATGCTATGAAATACAATAAATCACAAGTTCAATGAGTCCAGATCCTAGCAGGTGAATACAATTCTCAAGAGATACAAAGTCCAACCGTAAAGTCCTTGGTCAGGGTCTGGCTTCTCCTCACTCTCTCGCTCTCCTGCTGTGTAGGTAATGCTGAACAGGGATACATTTTCACATACTTGCGGATTGCGAGCACAGAAATCCTAGGGATCAAAAAGTAATGAGAGTAAAGGGCTGGCAATTTACCAAGCAGAAAGTTACATGGGGTTACCATTCCCCGTGAGCTTCACGTGGCTAATATTGTGGCCACGCAATTGGGAGGATAGTGGAGAGGATGAATCCCTGTCCCAGATCATTGGTGTGTCCTAACCTTTTCTTTTTTTCCTTTTGATACAGGCCTGGGTATGGAGAATATTGGCGGGATCTTTGTGGTGTTAATCTGTGGCTTAATAGTGGCCATTTTCATGGCGATGTTGGAGTTCTTGTGGACAGTGCGGAATTCTGAGGAATCGGAGGTAATATAGAAGAATATATCTCACTTGATGAGTCATTCATTCCCTACCAGGACCAATGTGTAGCACTGGCAGGGACGTGCGCAAGGCCGCGATTATATGCGCCGTGCGCGCGACGCCGGAACAAACTAATGGTGGCCAATGAAGGCGCGCATAGTGCGTGCGACCAAGAGCTACGGAGCGACAGACTGGTGAGGAGACAAATGACAGTGTTTTTGGAGCGCGACGGCCGCGTCACCTGAGCAATTTAGCCAATGAGAGCGAACCGCTCCCGTGACGTCATGGCAACGCCTCCCGATGCCCCCGGCCAGCAGTGCATGTTTCGCGTGCGCGCCTCCAGTATAATCGCGGCCTAAGGGGTTACATCTGGGTGATGGGTGCCATTTTTAAATCCGTTTGTAAACATGGTGAGCTTAAACTGAAGGTTTGATTTCCTCTGACTGCTCCCTCTTGTGGTGTTCATGTGTGTTTCACAAGGGTGTTCACAGGCAAAGACCCCCTCTCTTCCCCTCCGCTTATCTTTATTGGCTGTCTGATAAGGAAGGATGGACTAAGGCAGGGGGTTCTCAACTCCAGTCCTCACGACCCCCCAACAGAATATTCCTGCTTCAGCACAGGTGGCACAATCAGTGGCTCGGTCAAAGACTGAGCCACTGATTGAGCCACCTGTGCTGGAGCAGGGATATCCTGAAACCTTGACCTGTTGGGGGGTCTTGAGGACTGGAGCTGAGGACCCCCGGACTAAGGGTAAAGAAAACAATTGATTGACAAACATCACTCCCCACTCAGAGGTCCCTGAGAAATGCAACTTGTAATTAATTTAGAAACAAACAAACATCACCCAATCTTTGCTTTAAATACTGCTAGATTAGTTTAAGGAAGCCAATTAGCTGATTAATTTTTGTACAAAGGGTTGGTTTTTTTTTTAGCAAGTTGTGTGGGATTGCTCCATTAAGCTAATAAATATTGCTGATATAGAATACAAAGGTCAAACAAAAGGACTTCTATCAGCAATTCTCCGTCCTGTCAATCCAAGATCTTCATATTAATCGATCATCTCTGGAGAGCCAGGCGGGTGATTCTGATCTCGGTCACAATACCGTAATCAGTTTACATGTTTAAGGGAACTAGATCCACTGTTTGATCTACAAAAATTAAAATAAGGAAATGGTATTAGGAAAGTAACCCATTCTGTAAAACAACAATAGCTGGTTCTGACACTGTATATGAGCATTAAGCCTATGACCATATATTGGTATTTTATAGAGTAGAGAATTCAGGAAACACAGAAAGAAAACTCATCAATGACTCTAGATCACCTGTATTTTGGTCCAGGTTGGACATTAGTCAGATTTAAACACCTTAAATCGCAAGCGATACAACATACGGTTACATCAAGTGTTCAAAATGTAAGTTTTGCATTTTCAATCCGTTTCGCGGTGTAAAATCCGCAAACAGATTTGGTCGGTTTTTATGCGCATGGATTCATCAAAAACCGCCATTGGACACAACCCGTGGACGGATTTCTAGAATCCAATTCGCGGATTCAGCAATCCGTCGGCGGATTCTTATTATTGGTAATAAAAATACAAAATCTGCAAAATGCGAATCGCCCTTTTTGAGATTGATTTGCTGAAATCCGCGGACCAAGGGAACCGGATTCAATCCGGCAAACAAATTCGCCAATCTCGATCCAAAATGCCTCACATAGCTTCAGTTTGCCAGCAGAATGCTGGTTCTTTGTAGCTTCACGCGCAGCCTCCACATAATGAAAGCTGCGTCTGTTTTCTAGGTTTCGGTCTGCCAGGAGATGGCGTCAGAACTGCGCAGTATTATCCTTTGCAAAGACAGTTTTCTGCCTCGGAGGAGACGCGGTGGGGTGGTACGCGCAAGGCCTATTACTCCGGACGATAGGCGGGGGCGTAACACTAGCACCCTCAGCAATGGCAAACTGTGCGGAGGGAGCGGCCCTGACCCCTTGGCACAGAGACTGGCACAAGAAGCGGCTCTGGTAGCCCGCGGGTGCACACACATCCGTGTTTGTCCAGAGTGCCGCAGGTTCCAAGGACTTCGAGCCCGCCCAACTGGAGGCTCCCCGGCACAAAGCGAGGAGAGTTTAGAGTGGGAGAAGACAACCAACAGCAGTGAGCCAGAGTAGGAAGAAGAGACCACCAGAGACAAATAGAAGTCCATGTTTTCTTATTACAGATTATGTGACATTGTACATTTACAACTTCTTTCTACAACTGGAGTTACAAGTGGAAGATTCATGGTAGAAGAAGAAACTATCCCAATGGTTTCCTGTGTTGTGAGCTGGGATTAAAATTCCCGTTGGCATTAAAATAAGGGTCTCACCCCCAGTCTGGTATTGGATTGAGGCTGGATGATCGTTTCCCTCTGAACCGGAAAGTAGCACCTGCCTTTTGCCAAAATCCCATCGGCGAAGGATATGGTTAGGACATTCTTGATATTCTCCGAGGATTTACAAGATCAAATTGCTGAAGATAACAGATGTTCAGATCCGGCTGTGGTGCAGAGATTAGGAGTTACCAATCTCAAAGTCAGATGCCAAATAATGATACTGTCCAAAAAAACAAACATCTCCATAACCTTGACTTAATGGGTCTTGAAAGGTTTTGTGATTCAGCCACTATTCATCCCTCGTGGAGAAATCAAAACGACTTCCACGCCAACTATTAAACCCAACCACTGACTATCCACATAAACCACGGCGCAGCTTGGTGGGTTATGGAAGATAAAGTAGAACGATCATGACAAAAGCTTGTGAAAAAGATAAAGGGATCCTTGTTGTTTAACAAGAATTGGGTGGAAAAGTCACTCTTCCAAGAGTATGGAAAATACAATGTACAGTATGGGAGGTACTTTTTTTTTTTTTTTTGATGAAAACTACAATTCTATGCAATTTCTGTAAAATAAAGACGAGAACTTCTTAAATATATGGTGTGCGTTCTATTGTAGAACTGCTCTGTGGCGAATGGTCTCAATGTTTGTAATTGGGCAGCAATATTTGGCATTGCAAGGACGATCAGATGGCGATGTTTCCATACATGATTCAGAACACTAGCAATTATTAATAACATCAGTAATTAGAACCACAATGACCAGATCATGCAGCAAGGCAAGTATTTATCGCTGATCACTTTGAAAAATGTAACCTGTTAAAATGTTACTTAAGTGTATTTTGACTGCGTAAAAATGATTTAATAGTGCACAGTAACGAGGCAGCACACGAGAGATGTGCAAAATGTTCGCAGCACTTTGCAAACCATCCAAAATTTTGCAAACCCAGAAACATATATTTTGCTGGAGGGAGGGGGGGGGAGAGAGAGGGAGGGGGGGGGGGAGAGGAGGGAGGTGGGGGAGAGGAGGGAGGGGGAGGAGAGAGAGGGAGGGGGGGAGAGAGAGGGAGGGGGGGAGAGAGAGGGAGGGGGGAGAGAGGGAGGGGGGAGAGAGAGGGAGGGGGGGAGAGAGAGGGAGGGGGGAGAGAGGGAGGGGGGGAGAGAGAGGGAGGGGGGAGAGAGGGAGGGGGGAGAGAGAGGGAGGGGGGAGAGAGGGAGGGGGGGAGAGAGAGGGAGGGGGGGGAGAGAGAGGGAGGGGGGGAGAGAGAGGGAGGGGGGGAGAGAGAGGGAGGGGGGAGGGAGAGGGGGAGAGAGGGGGAGAGAGAGGGAGGGGGGGAGAGAGAGGGAGGGGGGGGAGAGAGAGGGAGGGGGGGGAGAGAGAGAGAGGGAGGGTCGTATTGTTGAGGTGTCCACAAACCTAATTAAGATACCACCACTGGATTGAGCACACGATTAATAATCACACAAATCATTGTAAATGAAAAGCAAAAGGGAATGTTTATTCTTTATGTTTAAAAGGAGAGGGAGTGGCTCAGTGAGTAAAAACACTGACTGGCACTGAGTTTGAAGCAGGGGAACCTGGTTCAATTCCCGGTGTCTGCTCCTTATGACCCTGGGCAAGTCACTTTATCTCCCTGTGCCTCATGCACCAAAAACGTAGATTGTACAGTAAGCTCCACGGGGCAGGGACCTGTGCCTGCAAAATGTCTCTGTAAAGCGCTACGTAAAACTAGCAGCGCTATACAATAACAAGCTATTAATATTATTATTAAATATACTAGTGTGATATTGTTTGAAGCTGACAAACACTTTGCTCCTACGTGGGCCTACACATTTAACACAACACTCAGGTACGGAACACACATTATATTTTTATGGATAAACACAATTAGAGCTAATGATACTTTATATCCATTCTCCCACACTGACACGTATTACAAACTGCGTGTATACCCGAATAGAACAGACAAATGTCACGTTATCTGCTTAATTGCCTATTCATCAGTAAGTATAGTAACTCAGGATGCAGATGTCCTTGGGGACCAGGCTGGGAGATTAAAGCAGAATAATTCGCTTTTTTCACGAGACCGTCACCTGCAAAATCTTATTCACGCAACCACAGAGAAAAGTAAAGTGCTGATTGTAGGCAATTCTGTCGCTACACTAATTAGAAACTATTCTGAGTATTGGTGTGCCGAAATAAGCACTTGAGCGAGTACAAATATGTGCTTCCTGGGTGGAACCTAAATGTACTTGTATTAGGAGAGATCTCTGTATTCTTATCGGCACTCAAATGTTTATCGCTAGAAATTGAAGAGGGAACCAAGACTTTCCACGAGAGCCTCTATTGATTTCTAAACAAAGTATCACGGTTTATAATTAAATCTGAAAACAAATCACATTGACTTGATAACGTAATGCAGGGAGGCTCATTTCCAGTCCTCAAGCCCGCCCTGAACAGGTCAGGTTTTCAGGATATACCAGCTTCAGCACAGGTGGCTCAGAGGCACAGTCTTCGACTGAGCCTCTGATTGAGCCCCCTGTGCTGAAGCAGGGATATCCTGAAAACCTGACCTGTTGGGGGGGGGGGGAGTTGAGCACCCCTGTATTAATGGCTCGTCAAGTGTTTTAATGCGACCAATATCTAATTTGTATGTGATCTTACACTATCCCATTGGAGGCCAACACCTGCTTTAAAAATGTCTTCTTGTCGCAGATCAGAATAAAACTGCATTATTTCACAATCCGGGCTTATAACACAGACCTTCATTCCTCCTCATGCATCAAAGCCGCTTCTAGAAGTTTGCACCGACACCAGCAGCAATCTATTCATGGACATGTGGCTGTAAAAATGCAAAGATTTAGCTGAACCTGTCACACGGCAATTTTATTTATTTCTGATACCTGCCTAATTCTGACAATTAACCGAACTCTATCACGTAATGCGGGCGACAAATGGAAGACGGCGGTGTCATTTGTGCGTTAAGTGTTCAGTTTAAAAGCACAAATGCTACATTTGCAATGCGTCCCGTCACATCTTCCTCGTCATTTTAGCATTTAAAAAAACATCCCATTTATCTTTGCCATTTCCCAGTCACTTTATCATTCTGTCGGTGCTAGATTTGCAGGGTTTTATTATTGTACTGCTCTCGGTGCCTAATTTATGCTGAAAAACAGCAAGATGAATGTTATTGAATTACCTACACGCACATTTATCACAGCGCTCCCAGACTGGTAACACAATTTAAGAATACGATTCAGAAAATGGCTAAGCTAATTTGTCTATCTAACAACCTGAGAGTTTTGCCAGTGAGAGGTATAAAGTTACAATGTTACATTTTGCACAGTTATATAAGAATGTTAACGCACTAACTGTATATCGTATATTGTTAAAGGGTTTCTCATCTGCTTTGTTAAGAAAATAAAAAGTGTAATTAGTTAAGGAAGGTGCAGGTTTTCCCAGAACTTTGCTCCTTCATTCAGCTTTCTCTGGTCCATCTGCGTTGACATCAAATGCATGAAACGTATAATTTGAGTTTAAGAGGATAATGCCACCTCATATCTGGTGCATTTAACTAAAACAAAGAAAAAATGAAGATTGCCGCATTTAAAGACACAAACGTTGATACATCCTATTATAATATTGTACTGAGCAATTCATCCCTAAACTGCTCCTATAACGCCTCCCATAACTGCTCCCTATAACTCCTCCCCTAACTGCTCCTATAACGCCTCCCATAACTGCTCCCTATAACTCCTCCCCTAACTGCTCCTATAACGCCTCCCATAACTGCTCCCTCTAACTCCTCCCCTAACTGCTCCATATAACTCCTCCCCTAACTGCTCCTATAACGCCTCCCATAACTGCTCCCTATAACTCCTCCCCTAACTGCTCCATATAACTCCTCCCCTAACTGCTCTCTACAACTCCTCCCCTAACAGTTCCTATAACTGTTCCCTATACCTCCTCCTCTAGCTACTCCTATAAGTACTCCCTAACACATTGGAATGCCATATTCAATTTTAAGAATGTAAGCACTTATATTCAACACCCCACGCTGATTAACTGAAATTATTTCTATAACTGGTACAGTATTATAGTCACTGAGTCACGGACAGACACTTTGCTCTTTACTCCCCTTAAGACCGCGATTATAGTGCAGGCGCACCCCATAAGGCGCCACGAACACAAATGTGCATTCCGCAACGAGGCCACCCATAGCGCGCGCGAGCGTGCAGAGCGACCGCGCACACGAATTGTGAAAATACCATCCAAATTGTTTTCTTCACGCAACGGCCGCGTCACCTGAGCGGTTCAGCCAGTGAGGGCGAACCGCTCAGGTGACATCACAGCCACGCGTCCCTGTCGCCTCCCGATGCCTCCAGCCTGCAGTGCATGTTTCACGTGCTCGTCGTGCGGTCGCTGGCACTATAATCGCGGCCTAAAGCATAACATCACAGGAAATACAAAGAAGAAAGCGCGAGACCCCAATAGTGTAGTAAATAAAATAGAAGGTTTTATAAAGAAGGGGATATATAGCAGCGCTCGGAAGAAAACATTTGACGGGGAGGACGATCTCTGGTGTATATCCTTCTCCTACCTCAGCTGTCCGGCGGAGGTGAACATCCAAGGCAAACCGTAGCCTTTGAAGGAGGACGACGAGCCTTTAAAGATCCCGTGCAGCAGCCGTGGGAGCATCTGCCCCATACTGGTTATTATACCTACATGCCCATTTTTATCTTATATTATGCACGTGCATACATTACCTTCTTTATAAAACTTTTTATTTTATTTACTACACTATGAAGGTCTTGCGCAATCTTCTTTGTTTTTCTATATAGCTGGCGTTATCCTGACCCCAGCCTTCTTCAGTACAGCAGCAGACCCTCCATTCCAAAGAGAAGTTTAATTAATACACATTGCATTTGTGGTGTTCATGTATATTTTATTATTTACACACACGTTATAATACACTATGCACATTATTTGTTAACCATGGTTATTTATCTGTGGTTTCTTTATTCATTCACATAGTTGTTTAAAACATTTGATTCTTAATATCACTATTTTTTTAACACATATATTGATGCGCTTGGACATTTTGGTTCTACATAACATTACAGGGCCGGAAGAGTCTGCTTACTACGTGGCATCCGCACGAGTATTCACTACAGGGGACAATCACAGTTGTGTCATGTTCTTTTTCCGGTACTAGTGAAATGAATGGTGCGCTGGCGACTTCTCGCGGGATGGACGTCCTTCTGTTAGTAAGAGGCATTCCAAAGCCGGAACTATTCATTAAAAAATTGTCATACAGAGAGACTCAATTAAACCATCGCACATGCTGGGCTCTCGCAGCATGATTGATAACTGCACAGAAGTGACATCATTAATTAAAAATTGACAAAGCTTTTTCAAGTTATTACGATACCTGGTCACAGTGCCGCAGAGAAATAATTATCCAGCATCAAATACTCAGAGTGCTCTTAAAGGGGCAGTCCCTTTTCGGACCAAAGTGTATCAAAGGCAAAGACAGGTTTCCCATCAGGGTGATTAATGCTTTTACCAAAATCAGGTTTGTAAACACAGTGAGTGGAGTTTGGTTTCATCCGGCTTCTTCTCTTGTCCGATGTGAGCAGCGACGGAATTCAATATCCGCTTCCCCGCCCCACCCCCCATTGCACTTACCTGTGTCCTGCTGCCTCCCTCCTGCTCCTTTGGAATCCCAGCGTCACCGTGGACGTCACCAATGTCATTTGACGTCACGATGCCGTGGCAACGAGACGCCGTGTGACGGCACGTTGGGGACGTCCGTGGCGTCATTTGACGCTGGGATTGCAAAGGAGCAGGAGGGCGGCAGCAAGGAGGCGGCAGGACACATGGAAGTGCCTTTCCATTAGGCCCGAGAGCGTGGCAAAAGCATATGGGGGCGGACATTTTTGCCGCCCTGAGGACTGGGCCTAACGGGAAATCTGCCAATGGATAAGCCCCTGTGGGGCTTTTGTACTCAGCGCCCCAAACTGATGTTTTTGGCACAAGTCCGGTCGCTCGGAAATGTCATTTCAAATCGGGCTTGTCTGCGTCGGCGTACTAACCGGACATTTCTCCATCTG
This sequence comes from Ascaphus truei, assembly GCF_040206685.1. Taxonomy (NCBI): domain Eukaryota; kingdom Metazoa; phylum Chordata; class Amphibia; order Anura; family Ascaphidae; genus Ascaphus; species Ascaphus truei. The sequence goes on along the minus strand of NC_134488.1, from coordinate 46,198,873 downwards.
TGGCATCAGCATCGGAAATCGTTTTCAATGTGTTCTTTAAATAGGCTACAAATGGAAATAGCCTCCAAAGAAGAGGACGCGTGACATCCTTGAACAAGTGTATATTGCGACGAGGGTGCTCTAATATTGATTTACACTTGAAAGCCTCCCGAACCTCAGGGGGAGGTGCAGCTTCTGCAGGTATTGTTAAAGCTGTAAAAATGTTACAACAAAAAAATGTAGTTATCAAATGAGTTTATTCAGTGTACACAGGAGAAAGCTTCTATAGGAAAGCTCTCTAACAGTTAATATGGTATGACATATATTTATACCCTAAAAACAAAAACATACGCCCCTTTATGAGGTCGCTTGTGCGTCATAAAAATAACAATTGTATAATAAAGAAACAAAATGAATATATGTAAATCAGCAAAAAGGATTACATCAGCTTCAGTAACCTTTCCTCCACATTATTATTGATGCTTTGTTTCAGAGTTATTTATTTATTTATAAAATATTTTACCAGGAAGTAATACATTGAGAGTTACCTCTCGTTTTCAAGTATGTCCTGGGCACAGAGTAAAACAAATAATACATGGTTACAAGTACAGTTACATAAATGAACAGGGTATTCATTATATATAAGACATTCCGTGCACAGTTAAAGAAAATATATATTATGAGCGTATGAAACAGTTACAGACCAGGTTAAAATGTGAGACAGCCTTAGATTTGAAAGAACTTAAACTGGTGGTGGATGTGAGAGTCTCTGGTAGGTTGTTCCAGTTTTGGGGTGCACGGTAGGAGAAGGAGGAACGTCCGGATACTTTGTTGAGCCTTGGGACCATGAACAGTCTTTTGGAGTCTGATCTCAGGTGATAAGTGCTGCAAGTGGTAGGGGTGAGGAGCTTGTTCAGGTAGCTGGGTAGCTTGCCCATGAAGAATTTGAAGGCAAGACAGGAAAGGTGAACTTAGCGCCTAGACTCTAGTGTTGACCAATCTAGTTCTTTGAGCATTTCGCAGTGATGTGTGTTGTAGTTGCATTGGAGAACAAAACGACAAATTGAATTGTAGAGGGTGTCAAGTTTGCTAAGGTGGGTTTGAGGTGCCGAGCCATATACTATGTCTCCATAGTCAATAATTGGCATTAGCATCTGCTGTGCGATACGCTTTCTGACCAGGAGACTTAGGGAGGATTTGTTCCTGTAAAGTACCCCTAGTTTGGCGTAGGTCTTGGTTGTCAGGGTATCAATGTGCATCCCGAATGTTAAGTGGGAGTCAAACCATAAGCCCAGGTATTTAAAACTAGTGACAGGTGTTAGGGTGGTGTTAGCGTTGGTTCTAATCAGGAGCTCAGTCACTGGAAGCTTTACAAATTTAGTCTTGGTCCCAAATACCATTGTTACCGTCTTGTCAGTGTTTAAAAACAGTTTGTTTTGAGAAATCCAGTTTTCGAGTCTCAAAAAGTCAGACTGAAGTATGTGTTGAAGGTCAGAGAGGCTATGGCTGTGTGCATATAGGATTGTGTCATCTGCATACAATGTGAGAAACGGTGCATATCTCAGACTCTAGCTAATTCTACCAAGGTTTCTCATTATTGCCTGGACTTTTCTCTACCTCCCCACACTCCCACATACTCCTACCGCATCACCTCATCATTTGCAGCTGGTAAAGGATACCAAGAATCTACTGAGAGCCCAACAACCCCTGCTTGTCACGTTCACACAGACAGGTTTCACAGAAATCAGCACATAACACATGGAAGACAGACACAGACTGAATGACATACAAAACTTATAGCAAACAAGACAACATGGCTGACAAGGATAGTCTGCCAAAATGGCTGCTGAGATTTGAGTGCTGTTTGCGTTAGACCCCCTTAATGTCAAATTTCTCAACATTCTTAGTATCAACAAATGAGGTACAGAACATAAAGAGGAAAAGATACCTACTTTGTGATAGCGCACTGGAGTGATTAAACAGGGCCGGCCAACTACAGTCCTTAAGGGCCACCAACAGGTCAGGTTTTCAGGATCGGGATATTCAGTGAAAAAAGTATATATATGTAATCCCACTCACAAATGTTAGTGATTGTATAGGCAGACCAGAGATACACCTCTCTCTGATACAAGCTCTCATGTCCAATACACCTCCGAGTCGTCTGTCCAGCATAGCTCCAGGGTAGTACAAAATAGAAAGAAGAGAATACGCAAAATAGGGTAGTATGTCTCAGTATAAATATATTGCTCAAAGTAATAGTAGCAGTTTGCACTCACATTTTGACAATGTACAACATTCAATTGAGAGGGCTCTTTACTCCGTGGCTCCCTGACGATCTCCGCACGTCTCTGTCTCTCCGCAATCTACGTCACTGATGACGTCAGTAGTGCTGGCTGATGAAGCGTCTGTGTTCGACTCGGCTGTCAGTAACAGGATGCAGAGTCCTCCGTGACACGATTCAACGCGTTTCGCTGAGGATTTGTCAAGAACCATGTAATCATGCCCTCTGTCTATGGCATGTTCTTTCTATAATGTAATCATGTGTGGTCTGACATGTTCTTCATGTGCAGTGTAACACCCCTCCTAAAGGGTTACTAGCTGTGTTATTGTATGCTAGGCCCGTCCTGGGTTGCTATGGGGATCCAGACGTCATGCAGGGGCATTTAAGGAGTGACGGTTCTGGAAGGAGGTTCCAGGAGGACATGAGGAGAGGAGCCTCAGGGAGTAGACACCCATGTTCTCAAGGTAATAGAATAGACCAGGCCCCTTACTTTATGTTCTAGACAGGGACAGTAACGTGTCAATAAAAATCCCTAGAGAAAGCTAAGGGAGTCCAAGATAAGCGCTAAGTATGAAACGGCGTGCACCAAGGGGCCTCAGTAACGAGCAGACCCGGATATTGGCGGATCGGCTCTAACCGCAGATAAGCAGGTACATTCCTTTCAGGCTGAAATGGCCGTAACCATAACGGCTAAAGGTATTGGGTTACATATACAGGACCCGCTGGGATCCCCAATGGGCCTAGTATTAACGACATAATGAGAAAAGAGGTTCCACAACTATTAGCAGGTTGCCCGGGTCTTTATCATTGTAAAGGAACAAGATATATACCTTCATAAGGGCACTGATCAAAGAACAGTATCCATGTATGTCTGATGTAAAATACAGTACAACGTGTCAATATGTTGATGAACGGTCTCTGTGTTTGGGGACATGAATAAATGACACTTGTACTACAAACGTTAGAACAAAATTAGAGACAAGCTCTGTATCCGTGGTCAGAAAAGTGCACAAACCATGATGTGCCATATAATATATCCAAATATACCATCAAATCCACATGGATGGCAGGTAGTAATCCAATAAACACTTGCTTGCAAGACTAGTCAGATAATGCTCCAATTAAGGGGAGGAATGAATGAGAAACAAACACATGGGCTGATCTGGCTGTTCAATATAAATGAACAGTTAGACCCCAGCTAGAAGCTTCATACACAAAATCACTCCGCTGGAACTAGACTAGGCAGGCTGTAGAGTACTGAGATAACACTCAAAGAAAAATGAAAGTACTCACACTTAGCAATGAAGTCCTGTAATCAGCATGCTACTGCACCATAGATTCTGGAAGGCTGTGTCCTGGAGGGGACGTGCAGTGTGCAGCTTGTGGAGTATGAGGAAAAAGAACACGGCGGTGGCTGGATCACGATATAAGTAAAACATGATTTCTTTATTTGGATCTTGCAATCAATGTTCACAAAGGGCAGGGAGCCCGAAACGCGTCAGAGTAGCTCTCGCAGCGCTATGTGAACATTGTTTGCAAGATCCAAATAAATAAATCATTTTTTACTTATATCGGGATCCAGCCACCGCCATGTTCTTTTTCCTCATACTCCACAAGCTGTGCACTGCCTGCACGTCCCCTCCAGGACACAGCCTTCCGTACTACCAACGTTCCTGGCGCCCAATAATTATACCACCTCGCTATCTCATCGCCAGCCTCCTGAATGTCAGCACCCCGTCACGGTAACCCATGCGGACTAGCCATATGCGCCCTACACCGATGTAACTTCCCTAGGAAGCCGGGCAGAGAGGGTTACAGAAGACATTGTGACCTTCCTGTATGTTCTTCCTAGTATGATGTCATTATGTCTCCTTCCTCTGGTATATTTTCTAATCCTTGCTATTATAATTGACCCTACCCCAGTGTAATCTTGTATCCTTTCTGTGGTAGGTTCTTCCCATGATAGAACCTTGTGTCCTTCCGATTGCCACAAGGTGTCCAACCCTTAACTGCAAACATCTACCAATCGCCCAACCTTGACGTATCCTTCTCATGATGTAACCGTGTGTTCGTGCTCTGGGGCAATCATATCCCTGACACGTACTTTACATGATGTCATCACATGTACTCAGTGGCAGATTCCCCATTTGGCCCGGGTGTAGGGTGGCAAAAATGTCCGCCCCATATACTTTTGCCGCGCTCTTGGGCCTGATGGGAAGTCATTTTATCTATTGTGGCCGCCTCCTCACCTGCCGCTCTCCTCCTCCTTCTAACATCACCGTCGCTGCGCCAAATGACGTTGCGTTACCATGGCGACGTGACGCCGTGAGACATCGATGATGCCACGGTTCAGAAGGAGGCGGTGGCAGGTAAGGAGGCGGTCGCGGCAGCAATGCCTAGGGGTGATGGATTTGCTTGTGCTTGCTGTGAGATAATCACTTTGTCTCGTGACATGATGTAATCGCGTCCTGCCGGCGCGGTTGCCACCTTCTATTGAAGGCTAATCCGGAGATACATTTTATTCACATTTATCATCTTTATATATTTATTTCTCTTACCAGCGTCTCAAGACCTCCTCCCCTGCAAATCCCGTCAACATGGCTGCGCGACACCACAAGGCGCCGTGCTGTCATGACAACTGGACCATAAGTGGCGTCACATGGCAGCAAGTTTCCAAGACAACGGGGGGCCACCGTGACGCCACATAATGTACCGTCTCGTCATGGCAACTGGTATCACGCGACACCGCTGTCACGTTGCATCTCGTCATGACAACTGGCGTCACGCGGCACCGCTACGTCACGTAGTGTCTCGTTGTCATGGCAACTGGCGTCACGCGACACCACTACGTCACGTAGTGTCTCATTGTCATGGCAACTGGCATCACGCAGCACCGGTACGTCACGTTGCGTCTCGTCATGGCAACTGGCATCACGCAGCACCGGTACGTCACGTTGCGCCTCGTCATGGCAACTGGCGTCACGCGACACCGCTACGACACGTTGCGTCTCGTTGTCATGGCAACTGGTGTCACGCGACACTGCTACGTCACATTGTCTCGTTGTCATGGCAACTGGCATCACGCGACACCACTACGTCACGTAGTGTCTCATTGTCATGGCAACTGGCATCACGCAGCACCGGTACGTCACGTTGCGTCTCGTCATGGCAACTGGCATCACGCAGCACCGGTACGTCACGTTGCGTCTCGTCATGGCAACTGGCGTCACGCGACACCGCTACGACACGTTGCGTCTCGTTGTCATGGCAACTGGCGTCACGCGACACCGCTACTTCACGTTGCGTCTCGTCATGGCAATTGTTGTCACGCAGCAGCGCTGTCACGTAGTGTCTAGTTGTCAGGGCAACGCGGCGCCATTTGACGTCACGCCGCCATATTGACGGGATTTGCCGGAGGATGACGTCAATATGTAATCTTACTATGAGGTAATCTAATACCCTTATCCCATCAGCTATTTTATCTGTGATGTCATAAGGTAGCATTCCTATGATGTCACCGTGGGTCTCCCTGAGCCAGGCAGCTCCCGCCGGACCCGTAACGTTATGACGTGTCCCCCTTATGATGTTATAATGTGTATATTGCGCGGGACCTCTCACGTGTCACGTGCTGCCAGCGATGACGTCAGAGCACGGGAGAGGCGGTTTAAAGGGGTTGGTTCGAATCGGCCAATGGCGGCGCCGGTTTGAGCGAGACGTCACGGGGTGGGCGGGGCCGACGCGGTGCGCCAATCACAGCGCCTCTCGCGAGGAGGCGCGAGCTGTCAGGCTGACTTCCGGCAACAGGAGGAAGCGGCTCCGGAGGGGGGAGCGAGAGGGTGGGTGAGCACGGGGGTAACAGGGGAGGAGAGTGAGAGGGGAAGCACGAGGTGTAACGGGGGGGGAGAGGGAGCACGGGGGTAACGGGGAGGAGTGAGGGAGGGAGCACGGGGGGGAATGAGAGGGGTAACGGGGGGAGGAGTGAGAGAGGGAGCACGGGGGGGAGTGAGAGAGGGAGCACGGGGGGAGTGAGAGAGGGAGCACGGGGGGGAGTGAGAGAGGGAGCACGGGGGGGAGTGAGAGAGGGAGCACGGGGGGGAGTGAGAGAGGGAGCACGGGGGGGGAGTGAGAGAGGGAGCACGGGGGGGAGTGAGAGAGGGAGCACGGGGGTAACGGGGGAGGGAGTGAGAGAGGGAGCACAGGGGTAACGGGGGAGGGAGTGAGAGGGGAAGCACGAGGTGTAACGGGGGGGAGAGGGAGCACGGGGGTAACGGGGAGGAGTGAGGGAGGGAGCACGGGGGGGAATGAGAGGGGTAACGGGGGGAGGAGTGAGAGGGAGCACGGGGGGGGAGTGAGAGAGGGAGCACGGGGGGGAGTGAGAGAGGGAGCACGGGGGGGAGTGAGAGAGGGAGCACGGGGGGGAGTGAGAGAGGGAGCACGGGGGGGGAGTGAGAGAGGGAGCACGGGGGGGAGTGAGAGAGGGAGCACGGGGGGAGTGAGAGAGGGAGCACGGGGGGGAGTGAGAGAGGGAGCACGGGGGGGACGGAGGAGTAAGAGGGAGCACGGGGGTAATGGGGGAGGAGTGAGACAGGGAGCATGGGGGTAACGGGGGAGGGAGTGAGAGAGGGAGCACAGGGGTAATGGGGGGAGTGAGAGAGGGAGCACGGGGGGGGGTGAGAGAGGGAGCACGGGGGGGGGGGAGTGAGAGAGGGGAGCACGGGGGTAACGGGGGAGGAGTAAGAGGGAGCACGGGGGTAACGGGAGGAGTAAGAGGGAGCACAGGGGTAACGGGAGGAGTAAGAGGGAGCACGAGGGTAATGGGGGAGGAGTGAGATAGGGAGCACGGGGGGTAACAGTGGAGGATTGAGAGAGGGAGCAAGGAGGTAACGGGGAGGAGTGAGACAGGGAGCACGGGGTAACGGGGGAGGAGTGAGACAGGGAGCACGGGGTAACGGGGGGAGTGAGAGGAAGAACGGGGGTGAGTGAGACAGGGAGCACGGGGGTAACGGGGGGAGTGAGAGGAAGAACGGGGGTGAGTGAGACAGGGAGCACGGGGGTAACGGGGGGAGTGAGAGGAAGAACGGGGGTGAGTGAGACAGGGAGCACGGGGGTAACGGGGGGAGTGAGAGGAAGAACGGGGGTGAGTGAGACAGGGAGCACGGGGGTAACGGGGGGAGTGAGAGGAAGCACGGGGGTAACGGGGGGAGTGAGAGGAAGAACGGGGGTGAGTGAGACAGGGAGCACGGGGTAACGGGGGGAGTGAGAGGGAGAATGGGGGTGAGTGAGAGAGGGAGCACAGGGGTAACGGGGGAGTGAGAGGGAGCACGGGGGTAACGGGGGGGAGTGAGAGAGGGAGCACGGGGGTAACGGGGGGGAGTGAGAGAGGGAGCACGGGGGGAGTGAGAGAGGGAGCACTGGGGAAAAGGGGGGGAGTGAGACAGGGAGCACGGGGTAACGGGGGGAGTGAGAGGAAGAACGGGGGTGAGTGAGACAGGGAGCACGGGGGTAACGGGGGGAGTGAGAGGAAGAACGGGGGGTGAGTGAGACAGGGAGCACGGGGGTAACGGGGGGAGTGAGAGAAGAACGGGGGTGAGTGAGACAGGGAGCACGGGGGTAACGGGGGAGGAGTGAGACAGGGAGCACGGGGTAACGGGGGGAGTGAGAGGAAGAACGGGGGTGAGTGAGACAGGGAGCACGGGGGTAACGGGGGGAGTGAGAGGAAGAACGGGGGTGAGTGAGACAGGGAGCACGGGGGTAATGGGGGGAGTGAGAGGGAGAACGGGGGTGAGTGAGAGAGGGAGCACAGGGGTAACGGGGGGAGTGAGAGGGAGCACGGGGGTAACGGGGGGGGAGTGAGAGAGGGAGCACGGGGGTAACGGGGGGAGTGAGAGAGGGAGCACGGGGGAAAAGGGGGGGAGTGAGAGAGGGAGCACGGGTAACGGGGGGAAGTGAGAGAGGGAGCACGGGGGTAACGGGGGGAGTGAGAGAGGGGGTAACGGGGGGGAGTGAGAGAGGGAGCACGAGGGAAAAGGGGGGGAGTGAGAGAGGGAGCACGGGGTAACGGGGGGGAGTGAGAGAGGGAGCACGGGGGTAACGGGGGGGGAGTGAGAGAGGGAGCACGGGGGTAACGGGGGGAGTGAGAGAGGGAGCATGAGGGTAACGGGGAGAGGGAGCACGGGGGGAGTACGGAGGTAACGGGGGGAGCACGGAGGTAACGGGAGGAGCACGGAGGTAACGGGGGGAGTAAGTAGGAGTGAGTGGGAGAGGGGTGGGGGAGAGAGGGGTGGGGGAGTGAGTGGGAGAGGGGTAACGGGGGGAGGAGTGAGAGAGGGAGCGCGGGGGTAACGGGAGGAGTGAGGGAGGGAGCACGGAGGGAGTGAGGGAGGGAGCACTGGGGGGGAGTGAGAGGGAGCACGGGGGTAACGGGGGGAGTGAGGGAGGGAGCACTGGGGGGAAGTGAGAGAGGGAGCACGGGGGTAACGGGGGAAGTGAGAGAGGGAGCACAGGGGTAACGGGGGGGAGTGAGAGAGGGAGCACGGGGGTAACGGGGGGAGTGAGAGAGGGAGCACGGGGGTAACAGAGGGGGAGTGAGAGAGGGAGCACGGGGGTAACAGGGGAGGGAGCGAGAGGGAGCACAGGGGTAACGGGGGGAGTGAGAGAGGGAGCACAGGGGTAACGGGGGGAGTGAGAGGGAGCACGGGGGCGTGAGAGGGAGCACGGGGGTAACGGGGGAGGAGTAAGAGGGAGCACGGGGGTAACGGGGGAGGAGTAAGAGGTAACGGGGAGGAGTAAGAGGGAGCACGGGGGTAACGGGGGAGGAGTAAGAGGGAGCACGGGGGTAATGGGGGAGGAGTAAGACAGGGAGCACGGGGGTGAGTGTGAGATGGAGCACGGGGGTAACGGGGGAGGAGTGAGACAGGGAGCACGGGGGTAACGGGGGAGGAGTGAGACAGGGAGCACGGGGTAACGGGGGAGGAGTGAGACAGGGAGCACGGGGGTAACGGGGGAGGAGTGAGACAGGGAGCACGGGGTAACGGGGGGTGAGTGTGAGAGGGAGCACGGGGGTAACGGGGGAGGAGTGAGACAGGGAGCACGGGGGTAACAGGGGAGGAGTGAGACAGGGAGCACGGGGTAACGGGGGAGGAGTGAGACATTGAGCACGGGGTAACGGGGGAGGAGTGAGACAGGGAGCACGGGGGTAACGGGGGAGGAGTGAGACAGGGAGCACGGGGGTAACGGGGGGAGTGAGAGGGAGCACGGGGTAACGGGGGGGGAATGAGAGGGAGCACGGGGGTAACGGGGGGGAGTGAGAGAGGGAGCACGGGGGTAACGGGGGGGAGTGAGAGAGGGAGTACGGGGGGGAGTGAGAGAGGGAGCACAGGGGTAACGGGGGGAGTGAGAGAGGGAGCACGAGGGTAACGGGGAGAGGGAGCACGGGGGTAACGAGGGGGAGTACGGAGGTAACGGGGGGAGAACGGAGGTAACGGGGGGAGTACGGAGGTAACGGGTAGAGCACGGAGGTAACGGGGGGAGCACGGAGGTAACGGGGGAGTGAGTGGGAGAGGGGTGGGGGAGAGGGGTGGGGGAGTGGGTGGGGGAGAGGGGTGGGGGAGTGGGTGGGGGAGAGGGGTGGGGGAGTGAGTGGGGGAGAGGGGTGGGGGAGAGGGGTGGGGGAGTGAGTGGGGGAGAGGGGTGGGGGAGAGGGGTGGGGGAGTGAGTGGGGGAGAGGGGTGGGGGAGAGGGGTGGGGGAGTGAGTCGGGGAGAGGGGTGGGGGAGAGGGGTGGGGGAGTGAGTGGGGGAGAGGGGTGGGGGAGGGAGTGGGGGAGAGGGGTGGGGGAGTGAGTGGGGGAGAGGGGTGGGGGAGTGAGTGGGGGAGAGGGGTGGGGGAGGGAGTGGGAGGGAGAGGGGTGGGGGAGAGGGGTGGGGGAGGGAGTGGGAGGGAGGGGTGGGGGAGAGGGGTGGGGGAGTGAGTGGGAGAGAGGGGTGGGGGAGTGAGTGGGAGAGAGGGGTGGGGGAGTGAGTGGGAGAGGGGTGGGGGAGTGAGTGGGAGAGAGGGGTGTGGGAGAGAGGGGTGGGGGAGTGAGTGGGAGAGAGGGGTGGGGGAGTGGGAGGGAGGGGTTGGGGAGAGAGTGGTGGGGGAGAGAGTGGTGGGGGAGAGAGTGGTGGGGGAGAGAGTGGTGGGGAAGTGAGTGGGAGAGAGTGGTGGGGAAGTGAGTGGGAGAGAGGGGTGGGGGAGTGAGTGGGAGAGAGGGGTGGGAGAGAGGGGTGGGGGAATGAGTGGGGGAGAGGGGTGGGGGAGTGAGTGGGAGAGAGGGGTGGGGGAGTGAGTGGGAGAGAGGGGTGGGGGAGTGAGTGGGAGGGAGGGGTGGGGGAGAGAGTGGTGGGGGAGAGAGTGGTGGGGAAGTGAGTGGGAGAGAGGGGTGGGGGAGTGAGTGGGAGAGAGGGGTGGGGGAGTGGGTGGGGGAGTGAGGTGGGAGAGAGGGGTGGGGGAGTGAGGTGGGAGAGAGGGGTGGGGGAGTGAGTGGGAGAGAGGGGTGGGGGAGTGAGGTGGGAGAGAGGGGTGGGGGAGTGAGGTGGGAGAGAGGGGTGGGGGAGTGAGGTGGGAGAGAGGGGTGGGGGAGTGAGGTGGGAGAGAGGGGTGGGGGAGTGGGAGAGAGGGGTGGGAGAGAGGGGTGGGGGAGTGAGTGGGAGAGAGGGGTGGGGGAGTGAGTGGGAGAGAGGGGTGGGGAGTGAGGTGGGAGAGGGGTGGGGAGTGGGGTGGGGAGTGAGGTGGGAGAGGGGTGGGGAGTGAGGTGGGGGAGTGAGTGGGAGAGGGGTGGGGGAGTGAGTGGGAGAGAGGGGTGGGGGAGGAGTGGGGGAGAGGGGTGGGGGAGTGAGTGGGGGAGAGGGGTGGGGGAGTGAGTGGGGGAGAGGGGTGGGGGAGGGAGTGGGAGGGAGTGGTGGGGAGAGGGGTGGGGGAGTGAGTGGGGGAGAGGGGTGGGGGAGTGAGTGGGAGAGAGGGGTGGGGGAGTGAGTGGGAGAGAGGGGTGGGGGAGTGGGAGGGAGGGGTTGGGGAGAGAGTGGTGGGGGAGAGAGTGGTGGGGGAGAGAGTGGTGGGGAAGTGAGTGGGAGAGAGTGGTGGGGAAGTGAGTGGGAGAGAGGGGTGGGGGAGTGAGTGGGAGAGAGGGGTGGGTGAGAGGGGTGGGGGAATGAGTGGGGGAGAGGGGTGGGGGAGTGAGTGGGAGAGAGGGGTGGGGGAGTGAGTGGGAGAGAGGGGGTGGGGGAGTGAGTGGGAGGAGGGGTGGGGGGAGAGAGTGGGGGGGAGAGAGTGGTGGGGAAGTGAGTGGGAGAGAGGGGTGGGGGAGTGAGTGGGAGAGAGGGGTGGGGGGTGTGAGGTGGGAGTGAGGGGTGGGGGAGTGAGGTGGGAGGAGTGGGGTGGGGGGGAGTGAGGTGGGAGAGGGGTGGGGGAGTGGGAGAGAGGGGTGGGGGAGTGAGTGGGAGAGAGGGGTGGGGGAGTGAGTGGGAGAGAGGGGTGGGGAGTGAGGTGGGAGAGGAGTGGGGTGGGGAGTGAGGTGGGAGAGGGGTGGGGAGTGAGGTGGGAGAGGGGTGGGGGTGAGGTGGGAGAGAGGGGTGGGGGAGTGAGTGGGAGAGGGGTGGGAGAGAGGGGTGGGGGAGTGAGTGGGAGAGAGGGGTGGGGGAGTGAGTGGGAGAGGGGTGGGGGAGGAGTGGGAGAGGGGTGGGGGAGTGAGTGGGAGAGAGGGGTGGGGGAGTGAGTGGGAGAGAGGGGTGGGAGAGAGGGGTGGGAGAGAGGGGTGGGGGAGAGGGGTGGGAGAGAGGGGTGGGGGAGTGAGGTGGGAGAGAGGGGTGGGGGAGTGAGTGGGAGACGGGTGGGGTGGGGGAGTGAGTGGGAGACGGGTGGGGTGGGGGAGTGAGTGGGAGAGAGGGGTTGGGGAGTGAGGGGGGAGAGAGAGGGGGGAGGAGTGGGAGAGAGAGGGGGGGAAGGAGTGGGAGGGGGGAGAGAGGGGGGAAGGAGTGAGAGGGTGGGGGGGAAGGAGTGAGAGGGTGGGGGGGAAGGAGTGAGAGGGTGGGGGGAAGGGGAGGGTGGGAGAGAGGGGTGGGGCAGTGAGGTGGAAGAGAGGGGGGGAGGAGTGGGAGGGAGGGGGGAAGGAGTGGGAGGGAGGGGGGGAAGGAGTGGGAGGGAGCGGGGGAGAGGGGGGGAGGAGTGAGCGGGGGGGAAGGCGTGAGAGGGGGGGAAGGAGTGAGCGGGGGAGAGGGGGGGAAGGAGTGAGCGGGGGAGGGGGGGAAGGAGTGAGCGGGGGAGGGGGGGAAGGAGTGAGCGGGAGAGGGGGGGAAGGAGTGAGCGGGAGAGGGGGAAGGAGTGAGCGGGAGAGGGGGAAGGAGTGAGCGGGAGAGGGGGAAGGAGTGAGAGGGGGGGAAGGAGTGAGCGGGGGAGAGGGGGGGAAGGAGTGAGCGGGAGAGAGGGAAGGGGGGAGAGGGGGAGAAGGAGTGAGCGGGAGAGGGAAGGGGGGAGCGGGAGAGAGGGAAGGGGGGAGAGGGAAGCGGGAGAGAGAGAAGGGGGAAGCAGGAGAGAGGGAAGGGGGGAGCGGGAGAGAGGGAAGGGGGGGAGGGAGTGGGGGGGGAGTAGGAGGGGGGAAGGAGTGGGGGGGGGAGAGAGGGGGAAGGAGTGGGAGGGAGAGAGGGGGGAAGGAGTGAGTGAGGTGGGAGAGGGAAGGAGTGAGTGAGTGGGAGAGATGGAAGGAGTGGGAGAAAGGGAAGGAGTGAGTGGGTGGGAGAGAGGGAATAGAACAAATGAGCCTGTGAGAGAAGAGAAAGTGATGGGCGAGACAGGTGACATAAACACGAGAGAGAGATTCTGAGACTGATCCAGGTGAGAGAGAATAACACAGAGACTGGCAGATTAGAGACCGTCTCAGTACAGAGTAAAATCACATTCACGCCCTCCCAGGGCCTGCTTCTGTCTTTCAGCAACATGTCCCCCTCCCCGCTCTTGCTGGTGACCTGCAGCCTCGCTGCCTGGCTCGCGCTCTATCTCTCGCTCTGCCAGCTGAATAAGAGCCACAGTTACGAGTGGAACTGCCGATTAGTCACCTTGATTCACGGTGTCCTTATCATATCTCTCTCCGCATATGTGGGATTCATTGATGGTCCGTGGCCCTTCACACATCCAGGTGTGTTCTGATTACCGTCTTCATATTAAGGAGATATTTACACCTCGTGTCCCCATCAGTCATTAAGCACAATGTAACCCCTTCACTGCCAGATACGCGTTTTGCATTTCTATGTAGGTTAGTTATTTTTATTTTTTAGTCTGACGTTGTTGCCTGAGGAACAAGGGGATACCATAAGTTGCCCGAGGACACCAGGAGAGCTGCCAATAGGAATTCATACTGGTTTCCCCAGCAGTGTTCTTATCACTAAGCTACATCTTCAAACTTTACAGCTTTAATACGTGTTGCTAAATTGGAATGTACCCATCAGGCATTGCGACGTTCAGATATAATGTGTACATACATAATTGTGCTGTATCATTTATTCCCTTTGCAGGGTCTCCAAATACTCCTCTTCAAGTGCAGGTGCTGTGTCTCACGCTTGGCTATTTCTTCTTCGACCTGTGCTGGTGTGTGTATTTTCAAACTGAGAAAGCCCTGATGCTGACACATCACATCCTCAGCATCCTCGGGATCATCATGGCTTTGACCCTGGGTGAATCTGCCACTGAGGTTAACGCCGTACTATTTGGCAGTGAGATTACAAACCCTTTGCTCCAAACCCGCTGGTTCCTGCGGGCGATGGGCCACTACGACACTTTGAAAGGAGAAGCTGTGGATTTCTTGTTTGTGGCCCTGTTCACTGTTGTACGGATTGGTGTGGGGGCCTGGCTTCTTTACTGTGAACTCCTCTCACCGAGGCCATATTGGTTTGTGAAGGTGGGAGGAGTAGCTATGTATGCAGTGTCCTGGTGTTTTATGGTCAGTATCTGGCGTTTTGCTTGGAGAAGAAGCAGCAAGAAGTACCAAGTTTGGAAGAGTCAAAAAAATGGGGACTGCCACCTAAATATGAACGGACATCTCAAGTCACGATGAGGTTGGACTGGCGGAAGCATTGAGCAATTTATAGGGGAGATTAGCATAAGCTTAGACGTCTCCGTAACACGTGCAGATGGAGTAGTATGGAATATAGAAGTATTCTAAAGCGGGGATAAGCGGCTTTAGGTGAAGCAGATTAGCACTATTAAAAGTCGGGTCAGAGGCTGATCAAGCGCTAAACACAGAACCTCCAGTTGTTATTTTAGTTATCTATTTATATTTATTTCAATATGTCTTTCAGACGTCAGTAATGTCATCGTGTTACCTACAGTAACAGGATATGGAAGGTCTGAACTAAATACGTTTAACACAAGTAGCCATAGATGTCTGAAGATTAAAGCTCTGCATAGATAGAGCAGTGACATGCTGCTAAATACCTTCCTTTTTTTTTTTTAGCAGAGATACTCTGGTATTAAGAACTCTCATGGTGGACTAATAAAAGGTACTACTGCCTGCTGTTACAAGAAATTACTACTGAGAATTTTGACATGAGCTGCCAAACAGCTTGAAATTATTGTAACAGTGTTGGGTCTTTTCAGTCAGGACTAATTAAAGGTGCAGTCCCACTTAGAACTGCAGTTGAAATTGAAAGAGCCCTCAGCAACATATATATTTTTTTACGGTTGTGCTCTGTTTTTGTTAAGCTTAGACACCCAGTTTTAGGGAACGGTTGTCATTCAGGCCCTGGAAGCAGAACTGCAAAAAGCACACTAACCATATATTTAATGAACTATACAACCATTGTTAATGACAACGGTCAAAAGGTGCTCAAACCTAACTCAGGATAATAAGCAGCAGTCATTCCAAGGGTGCGGTGATGAGGAATCCCATGGAAACTGCTTTGTTGAAAATCACAATGGTTCCCGCTGAAAAATGTGTCTTGGCGTCAGTATTTCAAGGTGTCAAAATGAAGTATATGAATAAGGTGGGAAAGGGAAAAGCAGGTCCGCTTTGTAAACCTTTAATTTCTAGATTAAGTGGCTGTGCACCTTGAAAATACAGATTGGATTTTTATGGGGCTAATGTTTGCAAGCATAGGATACGGCTGTAAAATGAACACACTCACTCACCTTACTTGGGACAGATTAAAATATTGTACAGAGGGTTATCAGAGCTTTAGTCTGAGTACTTGATTTGTTCATGCAGCTCTTGTTTCAGTGAAAATGATAAGACCAGCGGGCACAGCAGAATGAAGAAATATGTTCAGTTATTGTCACAACCCTGATTTATAAGTGAAAAGCCTGATCTCTTTGAAAACCATGAAGATAAGTGAATGTGTAAGCAAATCTGTCATGTGGCAATGATAAATGGCATGCCTGTTACAGTATCAAAGTGGGGGTTATTCATTAAACTGCAGTCAATACATTTCTGCGTCGTAGAGCCCTGATCAGCACTATCGCAGCTGAATAAATAACCCCGAATGTATGGTCTCAGCGGCAGGGCGGACACAAACAATTTGAATAATTTGTAAGGTTTTCAGAATAAATGTATTTTCCTAGATTTAAGATTTCTGGTTTCCAATCACTCATCGATGATCTTGCGTTATGAATTCGCAGAATCCTCCTGCTGCGGCACAACTTGGCCTTAATGCAAGGCAAAGCATGTCAAGAATTGCACCAGATCTCACAGAAATCACCGAAATCTAAAACGCCCGGATTATACCCATGAGCTTTCTGCATGTATTTATGTACATTATTTATCACTAGATGGTCGAAGCCCAGCTTCGCACGAGCTGCAGTCATTACAGGTGCTGATAATTATTCTCTCCCCCCCCCCTTTCTCTCTCTCTGTCCCTTTGTCCCCCCACCTCCCTGCTCCCTAAAAGATATGGGGCAATATTTACTAAACTGTGTTAAGTCATAAGACACCTTAAAAAAGGAGTCTCATGCCACCATAAAGGTCCTTATTACTAAGCGGTGCTATTCCATAAGACACCTGACTCATTCCAACCAGCACCAGAAGCATCAATGGCCCGAGGTCTTATAGTTTAGCACTTCTTAGTAAATCTAGCCCACCATGTGCAGCATTGTCACAGCTGTGTGATCTTTGCTTTACGACTAATCCCAGTGCAATTTGTGTCTTGTATTATTAATGAAAGCAGACCTGAATCCCTGAGCGCTGGGAATAGGCTGGTGTTTGAACCTGTCCATCCGCCCTTCATGCAGAACAAAGGGTCTCAAACCTGCCGCACACAAGATTGTGACGTCAATGGTTACCACCTTGCAGAAGTGTCTCTTCCAATTACGGAGAAACAAGAAACCTTGCTTCAAACTCGGCGCTCTTCGCTTCTGGCTGCGGCCAAAGTGAAGCGAAGCGAGCGCTCGTGCTTAGCGCGATCAGACTGATTATTCTGAAGGCTCTTGTCCAGGGTGCGCACGTGCCCGTGAGCTTGCTGCTTGCTGAGACAGTCTAATTTGATTATGCTGCTTGCTGATGCGTCACAAGAGTGGTTCGCCCAATGCCGAACCAGCTACATAACGTCATGGCCACGCCCCCCGCCTCCCGGGCGCAACTAACAGGACACAAATCGCCGGAGCAAAATCAGCGCCGAGCTTTGCTTGGAAGATTTGTGGCAGTCAGTTGCGCACTCAGAGGGGTGTGTCAGGGGGCGTGGCCATGACGTCACGGAGCTGGTTCGCCTTCATTGGGCAAACCGCTCACGTGACGCGGCAAATCAAATTGATTTGTCTCGCCAAGCAGCTGAGCGCGTGCGCTTCAGGCACGTGCACGCGCACGCTGGACAAACACATTATAGCAACGTGATAGCATGTGCTGTGACCAGCTCCTCTTTACTTTCCCGGGAAACTCATTTGGCGGTAATTGAACCATTTATTGTTATATTTTTACCAGGGCAACCTGTTAGTTTTATGTGGGTGGATGGCAGTGGCCATTTTTAAATCCCCAGGGAGGAAACATTGTATAAAAGATTCCTCTCTAGGGAGCAGCTACAGAATTTAAAGTGGTTGACACCATTATATGTAATTAATACTGGCTTAAATGAGGCCAGCATTCTATTCAAATGCAACACATATGGACATAGGATATAGTGACCATATCACAAACAATTTAGTTGTCAGTACAAGAATGTCAAATATGTATTGAAACTCAAGGCTAATAGTATGTTTTTTTAAAGTTGGATCAGACTGCATGTGAAATGCCAATCTTGCCGAATACATATCTACATTGTGTTTTTCGCAACATAACAAAACCATTTATATTAAAATAGGCACACAAAAAAAAGTAGCTTTTGTTTTAAAATAATGAACACTTTCCTTTGCATATAAAAATGAAAAGTTTTTCAGGCCCCCAACCGTACAAATGTCCCATTCTTATAATACAAAGTAAGATATTTATAGAAAAGGAAAAATGGTGTGTGCTCCCATTACCCATATATTGCACACCAAAAACATACTGTACTAGCTGAGAGACCCGGCGTAAGTTGCAGTAGGAATGGGTGAGCGTATTCAGGGATCACACGGATCATGTGGGTTAAATAACAATAAGTGTAGCCGCCAGCTTTACTAGTTGCAACTCTTCAACAAAGAGAACGATCAATCATTTTAATTCTAGACCTTACCTTCACTGCCGACTTCCATCAAACTCATACAGTATTCCTCGTATTTCTTTCCCGGTGTATTTTATTTCTGCGGCAGAGTTCCTTTGGCCTTTTTTAATTTATGACTGCTGTTCTCTGTGCATGCAGGTAGCAGTAATTCATATTTCTGTAGTCATTCTTGCAGCCTCGGCACGTAACTCACAATAACGGCTCAGTTTAGCCATGCAATTTCCGATTTTCACTTGTATGTATTGCTGTGCCCACATCTCTTCCATTTGCATTAATGTTAGGTGAGATTTATGTTTACAGATCGTTTGGGTGTCTGTTTTGTATCTGTTTAGACACTCAATATTTCCTTGCACATAACACAATTTGGAGCGTATTGTATAAATCCCCGCAGCCAGCCTACAATGTAATATTCAACGCCTTCGCATCTGCGTTGAATGCAAAATTGTTTATTGAGATTCATACAGTTGATGCAAGATTCTTAGACGAACACAATAAGTAACTGCTAACACCTGGCTGTTTATTTCATGCAGAAAACAGACATTGCAAGAAACATAAATATAGATGCATTCACATATTAAGTGTCACACAATTTCTCAACTACTATTGCCTCATATAACCACTCTTTTGTAACTTCTATTACCCGATATAACCTCTCCCTATAACTCCTATTACCCCATATAACCTCTCCCTATAACTACTATTACCCCATATAAACTCTCCCTATAACTTCTATTACCCCATATAACCTCTCATAACTCCTCCTATTACCCCATATAACCCCTCCATATAACTCCAATTACCCCGTATAACCGCTCCCTATAGCCCCTCCTATTACCCCATATAACTCCTCCCTATAACTCCTCCTATTGTTACAAATAACCGCTCCATATAATCACTCACTATTACTCCTATTGCCTGATATTACCGCTCCATATAACTCCTATTACCCCATATAACCGCTCCCTATAACTTCTCCTATGTCTCCATAGAAATGCACTTCCCACATGGCTTGGCGACACAAAAATGTGCTAAAGTATCTCAATATATTCCTGCTAATAGACACAATATAAATGAAACATTTAGAACAATTTTAATTAGAAAACACTCATTTTTTCCTAGATTGATCTACATCCAACTAACGAATATGAACTTTCCTGCTCTCTGGAGACCCGGATCCCCTTACACTTCCATATAATGCTTTATAGTACCAACGATTTCATGTCATTATCTGCCTGCGTGGGGAAGAAGCCTTTTCATTACATACTCTTTGCAGCTGTTGCTGTGGGAAAAAAACGTGGGATATATATATATATATTATTTACTATGCAGCTTGAGAGGTTTGTTTTTTTTATTCCCTTAAGTGGCACAATAAATTACAGCAAATCAATAATATCTGCCCAGTGCAGCCTCAAGTGGGTGACTACATCCATTAACTTCTTGGGTGCCTGTAGAGTATGTCTCTTCAATTTGTTGCATGCCCTTCTGGCATCGGGTTAAAAGCACATTCCTAAGCGTTCTGAGGAAGCCTCTGACAATCCCTGCAGCCTGGGGATAGAGCTGCATGGCAGGTAGCGTTGCGTGAAGTCTTCCTTCCAGTCTGATGATGTCACTGCCCTCACTTGGGACGGAGAAGGCCACGTGAGGGTCAGACAAGCAGGGGGCTTCTAGGAGGGGAGATAGCAACCGCAGGGTCTCTGAAACAGCGGGTAACCCACAAAACTACTATTGTTTGGGGATCCCTTGGGATACATTTTGTAGAGTACTTGGCCAAACGTGACAACGTCAAAACTGATTTGCAGCGGGACAACCTTTATATATGTAGTATAACCTCCATATAAGGCGGGGGGGGGGGGCAACTCCTGTCCTCAAGGGCCACAAACAGGTCAGGTTTTCAGGATATCCCTGCAACAGCAGAGGTGGCTCAGTTGAAGACTGAGCCATTGATTGAGCCACCTGTGCTGAAGCTGGGATATCTTGAAAACCGGACCTGTTGGTGGCCCTTCAGGACTGGGGTGTTGAATTCACACCTGTAATCTCTCACTGACTTTACAGTCTCGCCAATCAGACACTTTTGCATGAAAATGCCAGAACCCCCAAATCTCCCGCCTTCCAAACGGAATTTTAAGACGGAAAACAGCCACTTGGCCCATCAACATTTTGCACATTTTCCAATCTGCTGTAAAACCTCAGACCCTATGAAATTATTTGGTTTCTTTTCGGATACTGCCGTCTATCCCTAGCATTGTTTAGGTCCCTTACTGTATTTGCCACTACCACCTCCACTACCTTTTCAATAAAGAAATCCTTCCTCACATTTCCGCCCACCCTCCCGCTTCACAGAATGACCTCTTGTTCTAACACTTCTCTTTCTATGACATTTGTTTCCGTCCTGCACCTTGCTAAAAACTCTGGATATATTTGAAAGTTTGTCTCACACCCACCCGCCTCAAGCTATACATATTAACCTTCACAGTACCTGTGACGGACGTCTGTCCGTCACGGAAAGATCTGGTCGTGCCAGACTGCCAAAAGAGCGGGTCACTGATACATTGAGTCTATCCTGACTCCGCGCACCAGGAAAGTGCCTCGGTACTACTAACTGTGAGTGATTAGAGAAGAAGTGGCTCAGTGAGTAAAGACACTGACTGGCACCGAGTGTGAATTAGGGGATCCTGGTTCAATTCCCAATGTCGGCTCCTTGTGACCTTGGGAAAGTCACTTTATCTCCCTGTGCCTCAGGCACCAAAAACATAGATTGTGCATGCAAAATGTCTCTGTAAAGCGCTATGTAAAACTAGAACATGCTATTATTATTATTCCCGTCTGGGCAAAAGGGACGTATATAGTCTGAAAATCCTGTATGGAGCTGGTTAATTGCAGCTAATCAATTAACCAGCTCCACCTGGGTA
Organism: Ascaphus truei; assembly: GCF_040206685.1. Taxonomy (NCBI): domain Eukaryota; kingdom Metazoa; phylum Chordata; class Amphibia; order Anura; family Ascaphidae; genus Ascaphus; species Ascaphus truei. Next base: position 46,178,055 of record NC_134488.1, on the reverse strand, counting down.
ATCATAGGAGGGTAAAAAATCCCTGCTGTGGACAGACCAGGAGACTCCTTAGCACAGCTCCAACTGTGCTGACATAGGGAGATGAAGTTTTAAGCGCACAGAAGAGCTGTGCTGATAAGACACCAGACCTCTTTTAGACCTACCTAGACTCAGAGACTGACACAAAGAGCCCCTGCATAAAGGTACCTCTTGAGACTTTGGGGGGATAGGTGGGTAAGGGGCTTTTCCCTTCCAGCCTTGCAGATAGGGACTGGGGAAGTAAGTTAGCCCTTACACACGGATAGGTGTTTGTTTCTTTGTATTATGTTTTGCCTTACTCTACTGTTTAAAGTGACAGGTTAAATAAAGCCATGTTTAATTTCCCCCAAATCGGTCTCCCTGAGTGTACCTCTGCACAGAGGTCTCTTACAGTGCCCCAAAACACACACTGCTATTCCTAGACTGACTTTGCTAGGATGGTAGCGTCACCACACAAGACCACTAGGGGGCCCACCACAGGAGATACGCTCTTATACCCAGGGATACCTCCCACCTAATTCTGGTAATTACAGACTCTTACAGGGAGTCCCAACCTTACTATCGGGTGGTTTCTGGGGACAGGGGGACCTCAGTGAATGCCGAGAGTGATCCAAGAAATCACACAACGTGATACAATCCCCATACACCATAATGATTCTAGCCTAAGCTCTTATCCCCTGGTGGTCCGTGGGGGCCATGGGATATCCCCTAACTCAGAGCTCCTAGAAATCAGACAGCACAGTTAACCAATCACCGTGCACACACAGTAACAACCCATGTTAAACTCACTAGGGGGTAGCATTGTCACCAACAAAGCAATGAGTGAACCCAAGGGTTGCCAGGTGTCCAGTATTGAACCGGACTGTCCTGTATTTGGACACTGTGTCCTGTAAAAAATGGGAAGTAATACTGAACATGTATGTGTATACCGGTATTACCTCTCTGGGCGTGTGCGTGTATACCGGTATTACTTCTCTGGGCGTGTATGTGTATACTGGTATTACCTCTCTGGACGTGTATGTGTATACCGGTATTACCTCTCTGGGTGTGTATGTGTATACCGGTATTACCTCTCTGGGCGTGTATGTGTATACCGGTATTACCTCTCTGGGCGTGTATGTGTATACCGGTATTACCTCTCTGGACGTGTACGTGTATACCGGTATTACCTCTCTGGGAGTGTATGTGTATACCGGTATTACCTCTCTGGGTGTGTATGTGTATACCGGTATTACCTCTCTGGGCGTGTGCGTGTATACCGGTATTACCTCTCTGGGCGTGTATGTGTATACCGGTATTACCTCTCTGGGCGTGTATGTGTATACCGGTATTACTTCTCTGGGCGTGTATGTGTATACCGGTATTACTTCTCTGGACGTGTATGTGTATACCGGTATTACCTCTCTGGGAGTGTATGTGTATACCGGTATTACCTCTCTGGGTGTGTATGTGTATACCGGTATTACCTCTCTGGGTGTGTATGTGTATACCGGTATTACCTCTCTGGGCGTGTATGTGTATACTGGTATTACCTCTCTGGGCGTGTATGTGTATACTGGTATTACCTCTCTGGGCGTGTATGTGTATACCGGTATTACCTCTCTGGGCGTGTATGTGTATACCGGTATTACCTCTCTGGGCGTGTATGTGTATACCGGTATTACCTCTCTGGGTGTGTATGTGTATACCGGTATTACCTCTCTGGGTGTGTATGTGTATACCGGTATTACCTCTCTGGGTGTGTATGTGTATACCGGTATTACCTCTCTGGGCGTGTATGTGTATACTGGTATTACCTCTCTGGGCGTGTATGTGTATACCGGTATTACCTCTCTGGGCGTGTATGTGTATACCGGTATTACCTCTCTGGGTGTGTATGTGTATACCGGTATTACCTCTCTGGGCGTGAATGTGTATACCGGTATTACCTCTCTGGGCGTGTATGTGTATACCGGTATTACCTCTCTGGGAGTGTATGTGTATACCGGTATTACCTCTCTGGGCGTGTATGTGTATACTGGTATTACCTCTCTGAACATGTATGTGTATACTGGTATTACCTCTCTGGACGTGTATGTGTATACTGGTATTACCTCTCTGGGCGTGTGTGTATACCGGTATTACCTCTCTGGGTGTGTATGTGTATACCGGTATTACCTCTCTGGGTGTGTATGTGTATACCGGTATTACCTCTCTGGGTGTGTATGTGTATACCGGTATTACCTCTCTGGGCGTGTATGTGTATACTGGTATTACCTCTCTGGGCGTGTATGTGTATACTGGTATTACCTCTCTGGGCGTGTATGTGTATACCGGTATTACCTCTCTGGGTGTGTATGTGTATACCGGTATTACCTCTCTGGGCGTGAATGTGTATACCGGTATTACCTCTCTGGGCGTGTATGTGTATACCGGTATTACCTCTCTGGGAGTGTATGTGTATACCGGTATTACCTCTCTGGGCGTGTATGTGTATACTGGTATTACCTCTCTGAACATGTATGTGTATACTGGTATTACCTCTCTGGACGTGTATGTGTATACTGGTATTACCTCTCTGGGCGTGTGTGTATACCGGTATTACCTCTCTGGGTGTGTATGTGTATAACGGTATTACCTCTCTGAACATGTATGTGTATACTGGTATTACCTCTCTGGACGTGTATGTGTATACCGGTATTACCTCTCTGGGCGTGTGTGTATACCGGTATTACCTCTCTGGGTGTGTATGTGTATAACGGTATTACCTCCTGGGCATGTATGTGTATACTGGTATTACCTCTCTGGGCGTGTATGTGTATACCAGTATTACCTCTCTGGGCATGTATGTGTATACTGGTATTACCTCTCTGGGCGTGTATGTGTATACTGGTATTACCTCTCTGGGAGTGTATGTGTATACCGGTATTACCTCTCTGGGCGTGTATGTGTATACCGGTATTACCTCTCTGGGCGTGTATGTGTATACCGGTATTACCTCTCTGGGCATGTCTGTGTATACCGTTATTACCTCTCTGGGCATGTATGTGTATACTGGTATTACCTCTCTGGACGTGTATGTGTATACCGGTATTACCTCTCTGGGCGTGTGTGTATACCGGTATTACCTCTCTGGGTGTGTATGTGTATAACGGTATTACCTCCTGGGCATGTATGTGTATACTGGTATTACCTCTCTGGGCGTGTATGTGTATACCAGTATTACCTCTCTGGGCATGTATGTGTATACTGGTATTACCTCTCTGGGCGTGTATGTGTATACTGGTATTACCTCTCTGGGAGTGTATGTGTATACCGGTATTACCTCTCTGGGCGTGTATGTGTATACCGGTATTACCTCTCTGGGCGTGTATGTGTATACCGGTATTACCTCTCTGGGCATGTATGTGTATACTGGTATTACCTCTCTGAACATGTATGTGTATACTGGTATTACCTCTCTTGGCGTGTATGTGTATAACGGTATTACCTCTCTGGGTGTGTATGTGTATAACGGTATTACCTCCTGGGCATGTATGTGTATACTGGTATTACCTCTCTGGTCGTGTATGTGTATACCAGTATTACCTCTCTGGGCATGTATGTGTATACTGGTATTACCTCTCTGGGTGTGTATGTGTATAACGGTATTACCTCCTGGGCATGTATGTGTATACTGGTATTACCTCTCTGGGCGTGTATGTGTATACCAGTATTACCTCTCTGGGCATGTATGTGTATACTGGTATTACCTCTCTGGGCGTGTATGTGTATACTGGTATTACCTCTCTGGGAGTGTATGTGTATACCGGTATTACCTCTCTGGGCGTGTATGTGTATACCGGTATTACCTCTCTGGGCGTGTATGTGTATACCGGTATTACCTCTCTGGGCATGTATGTGTATACTGGTATTACCTCTCTGAACATGTATGTGTATACTGGTATTACCTCTCTTGGCGTGTATGTGTATAACGGTATTACCTCTCTGGGTGTGTATGTGTATAACGGTATTACCTCCTGGGCATGTATGTGTATACTGGTATTACCTCTCTGGTCGTGTATGTGTATACCAGTATTACCTCTCTGGGCATGTATGTGTATACTGGTATTACCTCTCTGGGCGTGTATGTGTATACTGGTATTACCTCTCTGGGAGTGTATGTGTATACCGGTATTACCTCTCTGGACGTGTATGTGTATACCAGTATTACCTCTCTGGGCATGTCTGTGTATACCGGTATTACCTCTCTGGGCATGTATGTGTATACTAACCAAACCAACGCCAGTAACAAGCCGGATGAAAAATGGGGAGTGTTGGTTCCTGTGGCGACAGAACTGGGAAATTAGCAAAGAACCCAATGGCAGGACAACAATTACGAAGCGTGGAAACACTAGAGGACGTATTGAACATCCTGCCGCTGGCCTCTAAACGCATCTCTCCCTATGTTGCAGAAGATGAAGCGGTCGTTTACGGAGAATACCTACCTACATATGTGTATACTGGTTTTACGTCTCTGGACGTGTGTAACGGTTGCTCACCACAAACATGCCCGGACCGCGAGGCTGAGGTGGGGATTTTAGTAACCACCGACCTGCAACCTAGCAACCAAGTTCTGAGTGCTGAGTGAAGGTTGTGTAGCCGTGTCAGGGTAGGATAGGTAAGAATGGTCGTGGTACTTGCCATGGTCTAGGGTTGGAGAAATCTGATAGTCATAGTGCAGAGCCGTGGTCCAGGGGAAGAGAAGGTAGAATTCCAAATGCGAGCCGAAGTCAGGGATCAGAGAAGGCGGAGGTCCAGGTACAAGCCAAAGTCAAACAGGAGCAAGAAAGGCAAGGGTTAAACAAGGCAATAGCAAGGCAGCAGAGTGCTTGGGGCAAGCACATTGTCACATAAACTGAGGTTTATGCTCAGCCAACTTGCAGCAGGGTTGGCTGAGCATTTACGGAACAGGTATCCAATAGCCGGTTAGTACAACGCTGCAGGGTAATGAATGAGAACCGCCCCCTCAGACATATTCAGTCCACTGATAGGCAGGGGCGGGGAGAAGAGCAGGTGTGGAATAATTATTGAAAACCAGACTTCTCTGAGCCGTGCAGGGCCTGCGCGTAGCTGGCGTGCGATGTGCATCACCCGTTACGTCGCGGGAGCGGAGCCTGAGCGCGGTGCGAGCGGTGTCCCTCAGCCTGGTAGTGTGACGTGCGTCTCGTCGCGGGGCGTGCCACGGGGACGGCCCTGGGCACCGTGCGTGCGGTGTCCCCCAACCTTGCAGCGCGACGTGCGTCACTCGTCTCGTCACAGGACGCGTCACGGGGCCGGGGCCAAAGACCAATCCTCTCAACGTGTATGTGTATACCGGTATTACCTCTCTGGAGATGTGCAACCCTCGAGAAATCCGGCCGCAAAGGGCGACTGGATTTTGCCCGCCGGCGAGCCATCAGTGGTCCAAGCAGAGCGTGCGGTTCCCTTTCAATTCCTCTGCTCGTGCTGGAAAAAAAAAATCCCCCTACCTGATTGGTCTGACGTGTGTTGGCGTGCTGCCAGGACTTTTTTTGGGCGCGCAGCCAGGCTCAGTAAGAGCTCGCGCAGGGAAGCCCGCCCATCCTTTTCGATCCTGCACGGAGCAAGTAAGTAGTGCCTGTCACGATAAGACCCGCTTATTACCACTTTTAATTACCGGGATCATTGATTGAGCAAGCAGAGAGATAAAAATGAATTGCGTTTTTTCACCTAATGAACGCGCACAACTATGTTACACAAAAATACAGTAAAAAGACACACTTACTTTGGAAAACTGGGATAACAAAACTAATCTTTCCTAATTGCAAACACACAGCAAAATATTCCAGGCCACTTCTCCAATGGGACTGAATCGCAGGTGAATCACACAAGATGGAACTGATGAAACTCTTAGAACAGAAGAATCTGACCTGTGTCAGGGCTTTTCAAACCTCTGGTGTCCAGGTCCCAGAAAACCTGCAGCCCAATCAAAAAACCTTAGCAACCGCATAACGACCAATCTAAAACACTCATACAGGGTTTCCCACCCCTGAGCCTTTTCCCCGGGCAGGTGAAATAGCCCCCTCTGCCCCTTTGCCCCCCCACGGTGCGAGGCTCCACAGCGGCTGGCTGTTTAGCAAAGGGTGTTAGGTTGCCTTGTTTCATGCCAGGATATGGGTGCTCTATAATAATGGCAGGGCCCATATGGCCTCACACCTAGGCATCTCTGAGCCCTTTCAAGTATGGCCCCTGGACAGACACAACGGAGCCGAGCCTAGTAACCATCTGTGCCTTCCAGAGTCTATAACGTAGAAAGCCCTCAGCTCATATACAGGTCAGCAATATCTATACATATTAAACTATTCCCGTTTAATAAAACATGTGGGGTCCTGTCTGCTGCGTGCAAAAAGTTATGAGTTCCTATTCTGGTGTCATGCACGGAGCGAGTGTATATCCTCTACAAATCACTAGCCTCATTCCTGGCACACATTAGAAACATACTTTTAAACACTGCAAATCTGCTCAGCTTCATAACCTTAGCGTGAGCACCTTTCTGAACACCTACTCTAGGCTCAGGATACCTGGGCATGTACAGTATGTGGGTACCTCTGCTATACTGGGGAGCCCCATGCTATACTAAGGACTCTGTGTATACCTGCAGATATCTTTTAACCCCTTAATACCCATTTACCTTGTCTGGAAGATGCTGCAGCAGGGACTCTGGCAGTGAGTCGTAAGAGCGTTTTCAGGGTACAAGGTTGGCAGAGTAATGCGCTTAGTAGTATCCGAAGATATCACTCAATCTCCGGATACAACTTTTGGGGTATCCCATAACCCGGAACCCCACTACATAACCACATTCTGCAAAGACTTTCTCCGCCAAACCCACCCTGAAACTTACAGCCTAGAAATCTCCCGATCCCAGCATCCCCGGAAAGGAAATAAAATCACATCATTCTTTAATGTCGCAAAATCAGTATACAGTTGCAGTAATACATTTTTGACATCTGGGTCCCAGAGCTGACACTCTAAGACACTAACACACGGGTCAGGGTTAACAAGTGGGCCTGAACTTTATTATAAGCCCAGTTAAACCCTTCCCTGCCACAGTGCCTCATGCCTCCTCCTTACATCCGATGCCCCCCCTTACCTCCGATGCCTCCTCCTTACTTCCGATGCCTCCCATGCACCCCCTTACCTCCGATGCCCCCCCTTACCTCCGATGCCTCCTCCTTACTTCCGATGCCTCCCATGCACCCCCTTACCTCCGATGCCGCCTCCTTACCTCTGATGGCCGCCCCTTACCTCCCATGCCACCCCCTTACCTCCAAAGTCCCCCCTTACCTCCCATATCCTCCCCGCCTTACCGGTATTACCTCTCTGGGCGTGAATGTGTATACCGGTATTACCTCTCTGGACAGTGTCCTGAACGGTTTGGGGGCCGCAGTATCTCCCAGAGCAGGGCTGTTGCTAGGCGCTGGGCAGCATCATACATCCTGATTGGTTGCTGCTGGGTTATGCATTCAATAAGGAGGAGGTGTCAGGAGCCTGGGGGTGGGACCAAGGAGAGAAAGAAACAGCATGGAACGGAGAAGTGAGATGGGGGGGTGCACCAGCTACAGGGCTTTGATAGTATGTTTTTGGAGATCTACCAGCAGAGAGTTTGCAAAACCCAGTCTGGAGATGACCATGACCATGGCCTGTGCTACTATCTGTAGATTGGTTTTCGAGAGAACCCCATTAATTTGTCTCAGCCGATGAATTTGGAAGTAAGAGTTTTTCACAATACTGTAGATGCAATATGAGGCTGATCTACAAGGTTTTTGTCAATAATAGCTCAGAGGCTTCTCACCTTCTCTTTCCTTGGGATGGAGGAGGTATTGATTTTTAGGTTGTTGAAGGCGTTACTGACAACATCTGTTTGTGCTTTAGGGCCTATCAGGAGCAGCTTGGATTTAGAGGCATTAAGTTGGAGCCACTTCAATGCCATCCAATTAGAGGTGTCACTAAGGCCATTATTCAGACCGGTCACCGTGACGATAGGATGGTTGGGGATGTCCGACATCAACTGGATATCATCCGAGTACTCAATGGACTGAATTAGTTTTCTCTGAAAAATATCCCCTAGGGCAGGGAGGTGCAATCTTTTCCCCCTGCGCCCCCTGCTGGCTTTCCCCCTCTCCTCACGACCCCCCTTACCTTGATTCAGACATCCTGACGTCACATTGTCATGGAGTCACCAGGAGCTTCTGAATCAAGGTAAGGTTTACAAAGGCCCTGCAGCTTCTCCGGCATTCATTTAAAGCTGCAGTTGTCTTTTTTTTTTATTTTATTTATTTTTTTACTTCAATAGTTTTATGTGTGCAATCTCTAATTACCTAAAGAACTGTATAGCTGTCAGTCAATTCGTTCTCCATGTATTGATAGGTCGAAATTTGGTGACATAATTAGTGAAGGGATCTGTTTATATTCTACTTGTCTGTCAGTGGAAGCTCATGAATATTCATGAGCAATCCTGCACTGACATGTGCAAGAGGGAGGGCAGGGCTGACAAAGGGGTGTGCCAGGGCTTGTGACAGGACATGAAGGGGCAGTGCCTTAGCAAATGGCTGTTAAAATAGAATACAAGAAAATTGGTCTTTAAAAGTTGTTTTTTTAAAAACAGAAAATGCTAAAAGTATTTTTTCTTACTACAGAACTGATTTATTAAAAAAATCACATGCAGGATATTGACTGAACTGCAGCTTTAAATGCCTTCGGGAAGCGTGTGGGGCCTCTGTAAACCCTGCGCCCCCCACAGCGAATCTCGCGCCCCCACTTTGCGCACCGCGGCCCTAGGGTTTTCACATATATATTGAATAGAACCAGTGGGGTAACTTCGCCTTAAGGGGTCCCTGGGCGACGTCATGACATCACTGCGTCACATCAGTACAGTTGTGTCACCATGACGGTAGTGTCACATGATGCCGCGACATGGAGGGCTGCAGTTTTACAGAGCGCCCCCCAGGTGTGCCCGAGCGGTAGTTATGCCACTGAATAGAACCGAGGAGATGGCAGATCTCTGAGGGATTGTGGGCCTTATGCAGAGAGGAACGTTATTTAATGTGAAAACGGCAAGAAAATAGCCACAGAATTGGAGCAAGTTATGGTCGTATGCAGAAAGCTGCGTTACCTAATTTTTCTGATGAGATTCAAAATTGCCAAGTTTTTCTGGCTAGATTGAACTCGCTATAATATAGGGCAGAATGGCGAGTTGCAGTGCATCTAGGCTACCTGCATACCACCCTATTTTAACATGGCAAATTTACCAATCTCTCCACGTGTTTGGCAATTTTTAAAGTAAAGAAACCTGCTGTGGAGAATTTTATGAATCTCTCCATGTTCTCTGCAGGAGAAGCTTCTCTGGGAAGTATTTTCTCCAAAATATGGTGCTATTTCCCTTCTCTATCCTCTCTGCATAAGCCCCTGTGTCCTAAGAACTCTTTCTATGCAGCGTGATTTTCTGACTACGGTCACTAAGAAAGTTCTGGAACATGTCCAGCACTTTACTTCTCAACACAACATCCGATTTAGGTCCGGTCGGAAAAGGAGTATGATCGACTGGGTCGGAAAGCTGCGCTCGGGTCGAGAAGGGTCAGAGCAGCGGCGCCCCCTTTGTCTGCAGAAGAGGTTCTCAATTCCAGTCCTCAAGCCCCCCCCCCCCCCCAACTGGCACAGGTGGCTCAATCAGGCCCTGCATCAGCACAGGTGGCTCAATCAGTCTCTGCTTCAGCAACCTTCGACTGAGCCACCTGTGCTGATGCATGAAAATCCTGAACACCTGACCTGTTGGGGTGTCTTGAGGACGGGAGTTGCCCACTCCGGGCAGTGTTGAGCAGGAAGTCAGTGACACTTAGGGCGATCTCAGCGCTATCATCTTTTCGGAAAACAATTTCCAGGGTTGGTGGAAGTCCGCCGGTTACATCGGGTTGGGTGGGTCACTAGGGTTACCATATTTCACCCCTCAAAAAAAAAAAAGAAGATGGACACCAAACCGGGACACCCGCTGCGCATGCGAGTTCCGCTTTCGTTCGCGCACAGTTGGCCACGAAATCTCAGAAACGGATTTCGATACTGAAAAAACTCACTTCAGACGCCGGGCACACGTCTGCGCAACATACGGACGTGTGGTGACCCTATGTGTCCTGGCAAAAAACCGGGACAAATGTCACAAACGCCGATGGCGCATGCGCGGGCAACAGGATAAAAAATGTCAGGACAGAGCCCTAAAAACTGGGACGGTCCCGGCGAAACCGTTTTTTGGGGCCTAGTTTTTCAATGATTTTAGCTACAAATTGAGTATTAGAAACAGTTATCTGTGTCCGGCGGATGGAGGGAGCTCATAAAATGAATGTAAATGAATTACAATGTGCTTTCTTAGCAAATGAAGCAATAAGATGCACAGAGGGGGAGATAACAGCAGGGATAGTTCCCTGAGCGCGCCCCCGCCACACGCACTCCGCTTCCCTTCGCCAACCGCCACTCCCGCGCGACAAGGAGACGTCCCGCGCGCGCCCCTTCAGGTTGACAGCTCTTGAGGTAGAGGGATTGGGTGACGTCACTGGACAACCACCCCCCTCCTCTCCAGCCAATGGCTGCGCAGGTACGCCAGGTGCCACGCGCGGGTGGGCGTAGCCGGGATGCGTTCCGGTGGGAACCAATCGGCGGCCGGCGCAGGCGCCGGAAGGCGGAAGTCCGGAGTGGCCCGCAAGGTGA